>NW_027202397.1:162500-253412 GCF_024711535.1 Dipodomys merriami
GGCAAAAAGGTGAAACCTTCTCTGAAAAAAAAAGGCTAGAGGTGTGGCTCAAGTAATAGAGTCATACTGGTTGTGAAGTTGTGGGATCATATGATTACCACATTATCTGTATCAATTATGTGGAAATTGAAGAAATTAATAAACTGGGCTCCAGTGATTCATTTCTGTAAACTCAGCTTCTCAGGAGACTGAGATCAGAAGATTGAGATTTGAAACTGACCAGGACAGAAAAATCTACAAGACTCCATTTCCAATTAACCAACAAAAGCTGACTTGGAAGCAGGATGCAAGTGTTAGAACACCAGCTGTGAGCAAGTAAGCCAAGAGAGAACATAAGACGTTGAGTTCAATCCCCACTCCACCGTAGTAGAAAAAAAAAAGGAAAAAGAAAAGAAATTGAAGAAACTGAGCTCTTTGTGGAAACTACTATCTGTCTGGAAGAACATTTAGATGTGAAGATGTTAGATGCTGAAATATGCTTGTAATAATGGGAATCAAATATCCTATCAATTTCCTTTCCTATAAGATAAACGGAAGGCTGTTGATACCTCTTTGCCATATGTGTACATATATGTGTGCAGTTTATTCCAAATGTGTACATATTTGTATGCAGTTTATTCCAAATGTGTGCAGTTTATTCCCAGTTTCCTAGTCTTCTTCCATTCTGAAGGCAATTTCTTTGGGATTTACCTTTGGGAAAATAGTGGTATAATTAATGGAATGATTTTGGGGCTCAGTAGTTTTTCCCTGACACACCCAATTAATGGCTGCCTGCTCTTGGACAGTCTTTAGCCTCTCAAAATCAGATAGGTTTCCTTAGTTGAAGCAAAGATAATAAACCTGAGTAAGGGAAGGGGTGACAATGTCAAAAAAGAAATGTAAGCCAGGGGCCAGGGGCTCATGCCTGTAATCCTAGCTACTCAGGAGGCTGAGGTCTGAGGATGGTGGTTCAAAACCAGCCCAGGCAGGAAACTCCATGAGACTCTTATCTCCAATAAAGCACTAGAAAACCGGAAGTGGCACTGTGGCTTAAGCAGTAGAGTGCTCGCCTTGAGCTGAAGAGTGCAGGGATAGTGCCAAGCACATAGTTCAAGCCCCACGATGGGCCGAAAAAAAAAAAAAAAGAAAAGAAAAGAAATGTACTCTACCTGACTTATGTAACTATAACGCCTCTGTACATTACCTTTGTAATAAAATTAAAAATTAAAAGATAATAAATCTGAGGTAAAATAAAATAGTCAGGCTGGGAAGGTGGCTCAGTGGTAGAGTGCTTGCCTTGCATACATGAGGCCCTGGGTTCGATTCCTCAGCACCACATAAGCAGAAAAAGCCAGAAGTGGCGCTGTGGCTCAAGTGGTAGAGTGCTAGCCTTGAGCTTGCGAGCTGAGGGACAGTACCCAGGCCCAGAGCTCAGGCCCCATGACTGGCCAAAAAAAAAAAAAAGTCACTTTAGGAGTCATCAAAGGCCTTGCAGATGGAATTGGGGTTTTACAGTTATTGTTGGATATTTGGTCCTGTAATTATATGACTTTTATTAAGGCATTTATAGTTAATGAGTCTTAGTTTTCTCCTTTGAAAAATGGGATAATTCTTTCATTACAATGTTGTCAGGAGCAAAGTTCTAGTCATAATTAAGTAGTAAGTTGCTCAATATATTAATAACTGGTATTTGTGTGTACCTACTACTGTTCTCAAGGTATTTAGGTCCTAGAGAAATTGGATTCTTTATCTCTGACCTTTTGGCTGACATTTCACTTTTTTTTTTTAGGCCAAACTATTTTATTAGTTTATTACTCTTGAACATTTTGTGTTTGTGGTAGACTTTACTTCTTTTTTTTTTTTTTTCAGGTTGTGGGGCATGAACCCTAGGCCTGGTCACTGTCCCTCAGCTCTTCAGCTCAAGGCTAGTACTCTAGCACTTGAGCCACAGAGCCAATTCCAGCTTTTTCTGCTTATGTGGTGTTTAGGAATTGAACCCAGGGCCTCATGCATGCAAGGCAAGTGCTCTACCAATGAGCCACCTTCCCAGCCTGGAGACGTTAGTTCTTGGTACTGGGTTGTGTCTTCTCCTTAGTCTCTTTATTTGAACAATTTTTTTTAATCCCCAGTGGTTCTTTTTGAGGCTTGCTTAGTGGGAGCAGAGACAGAGCACACTGGTATTTTGTTCCTCTTTTTAGTCTTCAGGATGTATTTTTTTCTTTTTTCTTTTTGTTGGCCATGATGCTTGAGCTCCAGGCCAGTGCGCTGTCCCTGAGCTCTTCAGCTCAAGGCTAGGGCTTTCTACCACTTGAGCCACAATGCCACTTCTAGCCTTTTCTGTTTATATGTTGCTGAGAAATCGAACCCAGGGCCTCATGCATGTGAGGCAAGCACTCTATGGCCAAGTCACCTTCCCAGCCCCTTCAGGATGTCTTTGTACGTTCAAAATGTCAATAATTATTTCATTATTTCTTTCCCCTTCACCAAATCACTTCAAGTTTTACCTGTTCCCTTTCTTAATCAGGAATAATGTTTTTCAGAGTTCTAGGTTAAGTGATAAAAACTGAAGGACAGGAACTTGATATGGCTGCTGGATGGGTGGGTTGGTAGTACAGAGTGATGGGAGGGGTGACTGATCAAGATTCAGTGTACAAACAAATGTACATGTAAAACTATAACCCTTTTGTAGAATCATTAGAAGATAAAAATGAAAAAAAATTAATAACAAAAACCCATTGTCTTAGAATATTAGATTTCTGTGAATAGACGTTCTCGTGGTTTATTAGTACTTGCATATATTTGGATGCTGTGAATTATTTTCTCTCTGTTTAGTATATTTACCCAGAGATTCCTTAATACTGAAGTAAGGTAAATTGGCTCTATATAAGTTGAAGTATCTCCTATAGAAGAGGTTTCTAGGAAGTAGGCAGGCTAAAGCAAGTGACAAGTTCTCTTTCCTTCTTCCTTTTTTTTTTCTTTTGTCAGTTGTGAGGCTTGCACTCTGGGCTTGGGCGATGTCCCTCAAGGCGAGTACTATACCACTTGAGCTACAGCGCTACATCTTGTTTTCTGTATGTTTATTGGAGATAAGAGTCTTATGGCCTTTCCTGACCAGGCTGGCTTTGAACTATTCAGCCTCCTGAGTAGCTAGGATTATAGGTGTGAGCCACCAGCACCTGGCTCCTTCTTCCTTTTATCTTTTTGCAAGAAGGCCTTTGAAAATTACCGTAGATTATATTATTAAAAGTTAATTTATGAAGAAGGCCTTTTGTACACATTAGTAAAAAAGATTTTTATAGAGATATCTCTATGATCAAGAGAGTTAATCATTATTATTCTTTTCTATGTTGGGATTGGGCTTGAACTCAGGGCCTGTTGCTCTTACTTAGCTTTCTTGTTCATATATGGACCTCTACCACTTGAGCCTTGGCCTTACCTTTTTGCTTTTTTTTTTTTTAATTATTATTTTTTTGAGATGCAGTCTCAAAGACTTTTCTGACCAGGATGGTTTTAAATATTAATTGTCCTGTTATCAGTGAGCCACCAGTGTCAGCTGAATTTTCTTGCTTTTGTTTTTTATTTTTGTTTATCAGTGAGAGTTTACCTGTCGAGTGAGAGAGAGATAACTGTAGTTTTCTTTCCCAGGACTTGCTTAATTAAAAAAAAAAAAGGGGAGCGGGCATTTTAAACTGTATATTTTATTGGATTGTTAGCTTTTTAAAAATTTTTTTAGGGCTGGGAAGGTGGCTCAGTGGTAGAGCACTTGCTTTGCATCCCTGAGGCCCTGGGTTCGATTTCTCAGCACCACATAAGCAAAATGAAAAAAGATGGAAGTGGCGCTGTGGCTCAAGTGGTAGAGCACTAGCCTTGAGCTGAAGAGCTGAGGGACAGTGCCCAGGCCCAGAGTTCAGGCCCCACGACCGGAAGAGCTGGCCCTCAGCTCTTCAGCTCAAGGCTAGTGCTCTACCACTTGATCCACAGCGCCACTTCCAGCTTTTTTCATTTTGCTTATGTGGTTCGGAGGAACTGAACCCAGGGTCTCATGCATGCAAGGCAAGTGCTCTACCACTGAGCCACCTTCCCAGCCCCTTTTTGTTTTATTTCTTTTTCATGTTTTGTTTTTTTAATTTCTATTGAGGAACGCTGAATAAAAGAAACCACAAATCACCATTGGACCTTTTATTTGGGAGTGGTTTGGACTTTTCAGTTGCAATATTGTTTTACAACTATCTGGTTGGGCAGAGGGAGTAGGTGACTAATGCCTGTAATCTTAGCAATTCCTGAGGTTGAGATCTGACTATCTTGGTTCAAATCCCGCCAGGAAATTTGTTATTCATCTACAATTAACCACTAAAACGGCTGGAAGTGCAGCTGTGCGTCAAGTGGTAGAGTGCTAACCTTGAGCCCGAAAACTCAGGCCTTGAGTTTTAGCTTCAGGACCAGAACCAACAAAACAAAACAAAAAACTTCATTAGGAGGAGCTGCTTGTTTTTTGTTTTTTGTTTTTTGTTTTTAAAGAAATAGAATTATCTGTCCTGCAGTTGGGTACTACATATTCCATTTCCAAGTTCAAACATAATTTGTTATTATTTTTCCACAATTATTATTTTTTGGATAACTTTTCTTATAAAATATTAAAGTAAATACCTGTTCTTTCAAGAAGGATCATGTTTGTGGCCTTTTTTAACAAATGTTTTCATCATTTTTGCTTCCAATGCTTTTTTTTGTCCATTGTGGGGCTTAACCTTGGGTACTGGGTGCTGTCCTTGAACTCTTTTGGTCAAGGCTAGTGCTCTCCCTCTTTGAGCCACAGTGCTACTTCCAGTTTTTCTGGTAGTTATTTGGAGATAAAAGATTCTCATGGGACTGGGAAGTTGGCTCAATGGTAGAGTGCTTGCCTCACATGCATGAGGCCCTGGGTTTGATTCCTCAACACAACATAAGCAGAAAAAGCCAGAAGTGGCGCCATGGCTCAAGTGGTAGTGTACTCGCTTTGAGCTGAAGAGCTGAGGGACAGCGCCCAGGCCCAGAATTCAGGCCCCACGACCAAAAAAAAAAAAAAAAGAGTCTCATGGACTTTGTTGCCCAGGATGGCTTTGAATTTTTATCTTCAGATCTCAGCCTCCTGATTAGCTAGGATTACAGGTGTGAGCCACCAGTGCCTGCTGCTTTTAAAAAATAAACCCTTCTTTTAAAAAAATCACTTGTTTGCTATACAATAATTTAAAAAAAATTAGGAACCAGCCTATAGATCCAAAGAAAAATAATCAGTTCTTTCAGGATTCAAATATAAACTTGCTGTTGTGTTGTTTATTATATTAACAGACTTTAGTCCACCTAACCTGTAACACACACATCTTGAACAATTTCAATCGCCAATAAAGAACTATATCATTAAGAAACAGTGGGGTATTTTTAAGGAGTTGGAAGACTTACCATGAGTGTAAACTCTTCAAATAGTGCCACTGGTGATACTCAAAGGTAAGTCTCCAGTCTCTTTTTTTTAGTTGAAAAATGCTATTGGTTGCAAGGAACAAGTAATTGTGACTGTCAGAGCTAATTGGAAGAATTTTGATGGAAGCATAATGGAAGTAAAAATATCTTGGAATGGAGGAAACAGGATGATGGCTTATAAACATAGCTCTGGGTCCAGAGATTCTATAGGGACTATTATGCTTCTTTGTGAACTTTGTTAACTCTGTGTATGTGAAGTTTGTCCTGAGACTAGAGCTTTGGTTGTTCTTTTCCATTACTCTAAATCTTTTACTTGTGTCTCTGCTTATTTCCACTTGGGTTTGGCCATTATTTCATTTTGCCATAATGTCTGTGATTCTAATTTCTCTTGTTCATCTCAGTAGCTCTAATTGCTTCTGCTTAAGCATTCTTTTAGTTTTAGCTCTACTGTTTTGCTCTTGTACTTTGTATCTCTCAGTTTACATTTTGAGAAGATGCATTTAATTGCATCATTTGAAGGTAGAATGAGATTTTTTTTTTCTGTTGGCCATAGGGCTTGAACTCTGGGCCTCGGTGCTGTCCTTCACCTCTTCAGCTCAAGGCTAATGCTCTACCACTTGAGCCACAGCACCACTTCTAGTTTTCTGGAGGTTTATTGGAGGTAAGAGTCTCATGGACTTTCCTGCTTGGCTGGCTTTGAACCGAGATCCTCAGATCTCAGCCTCCTGAATAGCAAGGATTACAGGTGTGAGCCACCGGCGCCCAGCTTGCTTCATCTTTTTTGTATCATAGATTCCTTTATACCTTTGAGTAAGGTGATTAATTTTAGTTCATTCACCTATGGTAGGTGGAGTACAGTATTCTAAGGTATTACAAAACTGGGCCCTTGAGGAGAATTCAACTTTCTATTAAGTATAGTTTTAAAAAATGTAAGTACAGAAATTGAACCTATATATGTAGAACTTTTTTTTGTCAGTCGTGGGACTTTGAACTCTGGGCCTGGGCGCTGTCGCTCAGCTCTTCAGCTCAAGACTAGTGCTCCACCACTTGAACCACAGCACCACTTCTGTTTTCTGGTGGTTAATTGGAGATAAGAGTGTCACGGACTTTCTTGTCTGCGCTGGATTTGAACCGTGGATTCTCAGATCTCAGCCTCCTGAGTAGCTAGGATTACAGTCGCGAGCCACTGGAACCTGGCTATGTAGAACTTTTATAGTCACATAACAGAAAAATTCTGCTAAATCTAAAATAATTGGGGATTATATTCTGTATATTTAATTCTGTTTTCAAAATAATTTATTTAAAAGATATTCTAGGGCCTGGGAAGCTGGCTCAGCAGTATATTGCTTGCCTTGCACTCATGAGGCCCTGGGTTCGATTCCTCAGGACCACATAAGCAGAAAAAAGCCAGAAGTGGTGCTGTGGCTCAAATGGTAAAGTGCTAGCTTTGAACTGAAGAGCTCAGGGACAGGGCCCACGCCCAGAGTTCAGGCCCATGACCGAAAATAAATAAATAAATAAATAAATAAAAAATCTTTAAAAAAGATATTCTACAAGCCAGGTGCAAGTGGCTAATGTCTATTATCCTAGCTACTCAAGAGGCTGAGATCTGATCAATGTGGTTCAGAGTCAGCTTGGGAAGTCAAATCCATGAGATATTTATTTATTTATATTCTTTATTTGTTTTAAATTTATTGTGTAAACACTGTACAGAGGAATTACAATTACATGGGCAAGATAATGAGTACATTTCTTTTTATTTTTTTGTCGGTCATGGGGCTTGAACTCTGGGCCTGGGCGCTGTCCCTCAGCTCTTCAGCTCAAGGCGAGCGCTCTACCACTTGAGCTACAGTGCCACTTCCGGTTTTCTGGTGGTTTATTGGACATAGGAGTCTCACAGACTCTCCTGCACTGGCTGGCTTTGAACCTCGATCCTCAGATCTCAGCCTCCTGACTAGCTAGGATTACAGGCATGAGCCACCAGAGCCCGGCAATGAGTACATTTCTTATCAAGCATTGTAGCTTCCTCCTTTGTTTCCCCTTCCCATACCTTCCCAACCTCCCCCTACCCTGCCCAGTTAACTAGCAAAAAGCTGGAAGCAGAGGTATGGCTCAAGTAATATATTACCAGTGTGAGGGGGAGATTGCTGAGGGATGCTGAAAGGCCCTGAGTTTAAACCACAGTAATGGCAGATACAAACTGCAGAAGCATCATGAGGGTTGGGAGGGGATAGTCTTTTCTCATACTTCATTTGGCAAGGATAGATCTAGATGGTATACATGTTTGAATGTAATCCTACTTCTTAGAGTTTACTGCCAATAGTATTTTGGGAAATATTTGTCCAGACTTTTTCCTACAAAAGTATTAATATATTAATGGTACAATAGTTCACATTAGTTTCATTCTTTTTTAGTTTGGAAAGGGAAAATGACTAGAAATCTTTCATATTATTAGTGGCTACAGTATTCTTCATAATTCTAGAATTTGAAAAAAAATTATTTAAACTACCAGTAACATATACATTTGTCTTTTAACAGATTCTAATTCATATCATGGAATATGTAGTATTTGTCTTCTTTCACTGGAAATATTCTTGAGCTTTATCATGTTGTAGCCTGTATCAAAATGTTACTTCTTTTTATTGCTGAACATTCTATGGTATGGATATACTACATTTTGGTTATCTATTCAGTAGTTAGTAGCTGTTTGAGTTGTTTCCACATTTTTTTTTTTTTTTTTGTCGATTATGGGGCTTGAACTCTGGGCCTGAGCACTGTCCCTCAAGTCTTCAGCATGCTCTACCACTTGAGCTACAGCACCACTTTCAGTTTTCTGGTGGCTTATTGGAGATAAGAGTTTCATGGACTTTCCTACTGGGGCTGGCTTTGAACAGCGATCCTTAAATCTCAGCCTCCTGAGTAGCTAGGATTACAGATGTCAGCCACCAGGCCTCTGCTTTGTTTCCACTTTTAACTTCTATGAACATTTGATACAATTCTTATGTCTGCAGGGGTCCTGTGGCTCACACCTGTGATCCTAGCAATTTGGGAGGCTGAGATCTGATGATCATGATTGGAAGCCAGCCTGGACAGGAAAAGCCATGAGATAACTCCAATAAGGCACCAGAAAACTGCAAGTGGAGCTGTGGCTGAAAGTGCTAGAGTTCTAGCCTTGAGCGCAAAAAGCTCAGGGACAATGCCTAGGTCCTGAGTTCAAGCCCCATGACCATACCCCTTCCCCCAATCTTTATGTTGACATGTTGTTTCTCTTGTTGAGTTGATTCTTTTTTGTTTTGTTTTGTTTTTTTTGAGTCCAGTAGTGGGGCCTAAACTCTGAACCTGGGCGCTGTCCCTCAGCTCTTCAGCTCAAGGCTAGCACTCTACCACTTGAGCCACAGTGCCACTTCCAGCTTTTTGTTTTTCTTCTGCTTATGTGGTGCTGAGGAATTGAACCCAGGGCCTCAGGCATGCAAGGCAAGTGCTCTACCACCTTCCCATCCCTGAGTTGATTCTTTTAAGTACCATTGTTGTATCATATAGTAAATTTGTTTTAAAAAATGTAAACTGCCAAATTGTATTAGTAATCCTTCCAACAATATATGAGGGTTTTAGTTTCTTAACATCCTTCCCAATACTTTTTACCTCATTTAAAACTTTGAGCCTTTCTAGTGAGTGTGAAGTAATATAGCATTGTGATTTTAAACATTAATAATGTTGTTTTTTTTGTTTTTTGCTTATACTGGGGTTTGAACATGGAAAATCATTCTTGCTCTGCTTGTTTGCTCATGGCTGGTGCTTTGCCATGCCACTTAAGACATTCTTCTAGTCCAGCTTTTTGCTGGTTAATTAGAGACGTTCTGTTGGACTTTTCTGCCTGGGCGATGCTGGAACCATGATCCTTGATCTGAGCAGCTAAGATTACAGATTAGAGCTACTAGTAACCAGCATCTTTTTTTTTTTTTTTTTTGATCCGGTCGTGGGGCCTGAACTCTGGGCCTGGGCGCTGTCCCTCAGCTCTTTAGCTCAAGGCTAGTGCTCTACCACTTGAGTCACAGTGTCACTTCCGGGTTTTTTCTTTTTTGCTTGTGTGGTACTGAGGAATCGAACCCAAGGCCTCAGGCATGCAAGGCAAGCGCTCTATCACTGAGCCAACTTCCCAGCCCTGTAACCAGCATCTTTATATATTCTTTTTGGCTAGTCATATACCTGCCTTGGTGAAATGCCTTTTTAGATCTTTTCACCATTTTTAATTGGTCATTTCAAATTCATTTATTCATTCATTCATTCTTTCATTCATTTAAAAGCTTTTCGGTTGACCTGAGTTTTAAACTCATGGCCATGCTTGCTAGGCAGGAACTCTAATGTTGAGCCTTGTATCCAGCCCTTTTGCATGCTAGTTATTAATTTGGTGGTAGTACAAGGGTTTGAACTGAAGACCTCACGCTCTCATTTAGCTTTTTTAATTTTTTAATTTTTTATTTTTTTTGGGTCCAGTCGTGGGGCGTGAACTCTGGGCCTGGATACTGTCCCTCAGCTCTTCAGCTCAAGGCTAGCGCTCTACCACTTGAGCCACAGTGCCACTTCTGGCTTTTTTCTTTTTGCTTATGTAGTGCTGAGGAATCGGTCCCAGGACCTCAGGGATGCAAGGCAAGCGCTCTACCACTGAGCCACCTTCCCAGCCCCAGCTTTTTTTAATTTTTTTTTTTAAATTCAGGGCTGGTGCTCTACCTCTTGAGCCACACTAACATTTTCCAACTTTTTGCTGTCTCCTAGTTTTTCTCTCCAATCCTACCCTTATGTTGTATAGTTCATTTCTACATAGTGTCTAGTGAGTACTACTGCTGCATTTGTTCACCCTTTGTTCCTCCATTTCTGTGCCACCCCTTAAAAGACAGATAAATGAACAAACAAGACAGAAACAAAACAGAACAGCAACAAGAAAAAGCCTGTTTCCATTTTCTGGAGTTTATTTTTGATAAATAATTATTTTATATGATCAGAGGCACATAGGCATTGTGACTTTGTGTTCTACCCCTAAGAGTATCTTCCTTTGGTTTCATTGTGTGTGAATGCCTAGAGTTCTGTGTATTTCACTATGTTCAGTGTATTTTAGATCTAGCTTCCTTTCCTTGGATTTAATGCTTATCTCATTTATTTCTTGGTTTGCTTAATTTCTATGAACTTATCATGAATCGAACTAAGCTGTAGGAATCATGCCTCTACCAATTTCTATGACTCTCCATTCAATATGTTCAGATATTTTCTGTTTCTTCCTATCATCATCTTTTTAAATAAATAATTCCTAGAGGCTCTGGCCAGTCCAGTTGGAACAGATTACATTTTAAGTACTTTGCTGCATAAATGTCATCTTAGTATTTCTTTTTATCCCTATCCTGGAAATCCTTTCAATGCTTTCTTTTTTGGGGGGTCCAGTTGTGGGGCCTGAACTATGAGCTTGGGCGCTGTCCCTCAGCTCTTCAGCTCAAGGCAAGTGCTCTACCACTTTAACTACAGTGCCACTTCTGGTTTTCTGGTGGTTTATTGGAGATAAGAGTTTCATGGACTTTCCTGCCTGGGCTGGCTTTGAACCAAGATCCTCAGATCTCAGCCTCCTGAGTAGCTAGGATTATAGGCATGAGCCACCAGCACCTGGCTCAATGCTTTCTTATGTGTAAAACTTACTCTAAGAACTTAAGTCTCAGTTTAGGTCCTTATTTTGGTGGAGCATATTCTCCATTAGCCTCCTAAGAACCTTTATGGGAGGTATATATTTTGAGATGTTGCAAATCTGAAGTAGCCTTCCTTACTGTCTTGTCTTTGAATGATAACTTGGGCAAAAGTTCTAACTTGGAAATTATTTCCTTAGAATTTTGTCAGGCATTGCAGCATTATTTTCTAATTTCAAGTGTTTCTTTTGAGAGTTGATGCCAAAAATAATTCTTAATCTTTTATTTAGAGTTGCATAATGTCTTACACTTGTAATCTCAGCTACTTGGGAGGAGAAGATCACAGGAGAATTACCAGGATTTAAAGCCAATCTGAGCACAAAGTTAGTGAGACTCCTTTTTAGTCAATAAGCCTGGCATGGTGGTGCATATCTGTGATCCCATCTATGGTATAGCTTAAGTGGGAGGATGCCTGACTTGAATGAGACTTGGAGTTTAAACAGTTCTCATTAGAGGAACTGTTATCTGTGCTGAGGTTTGAATTCAAGTCCTTATGCATGCTTGGCTTTCTGCTGCTTGAGCCATGCCTCCCGACTGGCTTTTTTCTGGATATTTTGGAGATGTTGTCTCTAGGACTTTCCTCCCCACGCTGGCTTCAAACCTTGATGATCTGGATCTTAACCTCCTGAATAGCTAGGATTTAGTGTGTGTCACTGGCACCTGGCTGGAGGGTCTCTCCCAACTCCATTGTCTGATATTTTTCAGCATTGAACACACATTGAATTATATTCTTCAGAATGTCTACTTTTATTTCCTTTAATTATTTCTTTTCTTCCAGAAAGGCATTATAGGTTAAAATGACATATCATGGAGCCAAACTGTGAAGTATGAATTCCATTTCTGTCTCATATTAGTCCTGTTAAGTAGGGCAAATGACCTTATTTTCCTGATTTGTAAATCAGGGTCATAATGGTATCTCTCTAACAGGTATCTATCTAGCAGTGTTATTAAAAAGATTGAATTTATGAGGCTGGGAATGTGGTTTAATGGTTGAGTGTTTGCCTACCATGCATGAAGCCCTAGGTTTGATCCCTCAGCAGGTACCATATAAACAGAAAAAGCCAGAAGTGGTACTGTGGTTCATGTGATAGAGTATTATCCTTGAGCAAAAGAAGCTCAGCGACAGTGCACATGCCCTGAGTTCAAGTCCTAGAACTGGCAAAGAAACAAGATTAAATTTATATGTTTAAAATGCTTAGGTGAGATTTTTCTCCCTCCCTCCCTCCCTCCCTACTTCCCTCCCACCCTCCCTCCCTTCCTTTCTTCTTTCATTCCTTCTTCCCTTCCTTCCCTCCCTCCCTCCCTCTCTTCTTCCCTCCCTCCTTCCCTGACTCCCTCCCTTCCTCCCTACCCTTCTGTCTCTCATGCTTTCTTTTCTTTTCTATTCTTTTCTTTTTCCATTGGTCGTTGGTCATGTCTTGAACTCAGGACCTGGGAACTGTTCCTGAGCTTTTTTGTTCAAGGCCAGTACTCTACCACTTTGAGGCAGAGTTTCACTTCTAGTTTTTAGGTGGTTAATTGCAGATAAGCATCTCAGAGACCTTCCTTGTGGGGCTTGCTTTGAACTATTATTATCAGACCTCAGGCTCCTAAGTAGTTAGGACTACAGAAATGAACCACCGGTGCCTGGCTCAGATGAGTGTTTGTAAAGCAATATTGCTTTTTGTTAGCAATTTAGGTTATGGTTATTATTATTATTATTATTATTATTATTATTTGGTAGTGGGGTTTGAACTCAGGGCCTAGGTGCTGTCGTTGAGCTCTTTGCCTCAAAGCTAGTCTTCTACCACTTTAACATGGTGCCACTTTTGGCTTTTGAGTGGTTAATTGGAGATAAAAGTCTCCTGGGGACTTTTATGCCTGGGCTAACTTTGAACATGATCCTAAGATCTCAGCCTCCTAAGTAGCTAGGATTATAGGTGTGAGCCATCAGTGCCTGGTCTATAATCACATTTGATAATTCTTTCTATAGATTTTTTTTTTGGTTGGTCATGGGGCTTGAACTCTGGGCTTGGGAGCTGTCCCTGTGCTGTTCAGCACAAGGCAAAAGCTCTACCACTTGAGCCACAGCACCACTTCCTGTTTTCTAGTGGTTTATTGGAGATAAGAGTCTCACAGATTTACCTGCTCGGGCTGGCTTTGAACTGTGATCCTCAGATCTCAGCCTCCTGAGTAGCTAGGATTATATAAGGTGTGAGCCACCATTGCTGGGCTTCTATATAGATTTTGAACCTCAGTGGTCTTCTTCTTTGTTGTTGTTGTTGTTGGTTGTGACACTTGAACTCTGGGCCTGGGCACTGTCCTTCAACTCTTCAGCTCAAAGCAAGCACTCTACCGCTTGAGCCACACCAAAAAAAAAGAGTAGCATCTCATTTTGTGTGAGTAAACAGAGGATTTTTTTTCTTTGGCGGTCATGGGGCTTGAACTCTGGGCATGGGCGCTGTCCCTCAGCTTGTCCTGTGCAAGGCTAGCAATCTACTACTTGAGCCACAGTGCCACTTCTTGTAAACTGCTGATTTGAACTGTCAGAGCAGTGCTTCCTAGCCTCAGTTTTGTGATGGTCTCTTGTGTAAGGTGTGGTACAACTAGTTTCTTTCTAGTATTCTACTAAAATGTATAATCTCTTTTAGTCTTTCAAAAAAAGTAGCTATGTGTTTCATAGTCTTAAAAAACATTGACTTTTTTGAATTTAAGATTATTTACAAACCAAACAACAGCAGGGATAATTTCACTGTGTGACCAAGGTAGTTGAAGGGTTGAGTTTGAGATAGTGCTAAGTATGAACCTTGGGATGAGATCATGAGATTCAAAGGACCAAGGCCTTACCCAGTATTCCCACTTCCAGCTTTTCCTGTTGTCTGTCTGTAGAGGACTTTGTGTATTTATGAGTTTTTCCTGCCAAAAGTTTTTGCTTTTGTATCTTAGTCATTCTCTGGCCTCTGAAATCTCAGTCATATGAGTGTAGCTCATGAGGACAGCCATAATGTGTGAATTTGAAGACACTGTTCTTAATGGCTTGCTCAGCAAGTAGCATCTTTTGCAGTACAGCTCCAACCAGAAGTAATGGAACGCAGAGGGAGTCTACGATCCAGACTGTTACAGAGAGGTTATTTCTCTAGATGCAGGCAAATGCATCTCTTGTCTGGGACTGAGACAATGTTTATTTTACAAGCTTTTCATATGATTTTGATTTGGATGACCCCTGAGCCACTGTTTTGGAAAACAGTATCATTCCCCAAAGATCGCATGTAACAAGAGGGTATCAAAGGATCTCAAAGGAATTAGGGGTTCTAGTATTTATTTAGTACCAGTTTTCTTTTTTCTTTTTTTTTCTTTTTTCTTTTTGTCAGTGGTGGGGCTTGAACTCTGGGCCTCAGTGCTGACCCAAACTCTTCAGCTCAAGGGTAGGGCTCTGCCACTTGAGTCACAGTGCCACTTCCCATTTTCTGGTGTTTTTTGGGAGATAAGAGTCTCATGGACTTTCCTGCACAGGCTGACTTTGAACGGTCATCCTCAGATCTTAGCTTCCTGAGTAGCTAGGATTAAAGGTGTGAGCCACTGGCACCAGGATACTTAGTGCCTGTTAAAACTCTGGCACTGAATTTGGCATGCAATAATCTTGTTACTTTAACTTGTGCAGATTCCATCCAGTGTCCTTTGGCTGAATTGACTTTTTAGGAAAACATTTTTTAAATTTTTTATCTTTATTGAAAAGATGATGATCTGGGGTATACACTTACATAAGTAAGGTAATGGATACATTTGTTTTTAAATAGTGTTACCCCATCCCTATTTTCTCCATCTTACCCATCCCTAGTCCCCTTCCCCACAGTTGTAAGGTTCATTTCCAACTTAGTGTCAAGTGAGTATTAATGTTGCATTACTTCATCCTTTGTCCTGCTTTTTCTGTGATTCCCTTTCTTTTCCAAAGAATGAATAAATTTATATAAAAGACACAAGGTACAGAAAACTATAAGAGGAAAAAAATAATAACTACATACAAGATATGAAAAGAGCCTCTTGTTTCTGATTCTTGGAGTTCATGTTGTTATGTTTCATTATATGTGGTCCTATGCACTTAGCAATTTGGGGTATTGAGAGCTTGTTATAGAATATCATAGACATATTGTAGTTCTTACAAATGAGGCAAACCATGGGTCATTTTTTAAATTATTGTGAAAATACTGTACAGAGGAGTTACAATTACATGGGCAAGGTAACAAGTACATTTCTTATCAAGAATTGTTGCCTCCTCCTTTTTCCCCTTCCCATCCCTACTTACCCCCACACCCCCACTCCCCCTCTCCCCACACCAGCCAAAGTTGTAAAGTTCATTTTTCAACATAACGACTTGTACATCTCATTGTTGCAGTGGGTCCTCCTGTATCCAGAGTTAAATGATTTGTTTTTTCCCTTCCTCTTCACAAATTATACCAACATCAAATAGAGTGAAAGCAGGGGTTATACTGTGGGGGAGGGAAGTACAAAGCAATAAAGAACTCATCAACATTTTAGTAACAATCCCAAGAAAGGAAAAAAAAAACATTTGAATCCTTATCTTGGAGTCATTTTGCATAACATCAACTTTTCTGATCTTTTGTGCTCGTCTACCTCACCCCAGTTAAAATGGCTATAATCAGGAACTTTAATAACAACAGATGCTGGAGAGATGTGGACAGAAGGGAAACTTACTGCATTGTTGGTCTGGTGTAAACTTGTTCAACCACTTTGGAAAGCAGTATAAAGGTTCCTCAAAAGATTCCACATAGAGCTTCCCTATGACCCAGCAATCCCACTTTTGGGCATTTACCGAAATGATCACAAACAAGGACATACTAACGCTGCCATGGGTCATTTTTAAAATATATATTTATTGTAAAGATACATGGGTCAATATTTAATAGAACCAGATCTCATAGACTATGAAATAATTCTCCTATAATCTATTAGTCTCAAAGGTTAAAACAGCTATAGTAACTGCAGTCAGGTACCCAAGTGGTGCTGGTATATAGAGAATATTATCCATCTCTAGAGAATATAGACACCTATCTGGGTCTCAGTGCAAGCTCTATTTGTTGCCTGGTTTTCTGGGTTCTTCATTTCAAGTGAAGCTCAACACATTATTATTTTTTTAAATGCAGATGTGCACTGGTTTTTCTAAAATATTGGTGGCAAGAATAGGCTTAGATAAATGTAGTATAGTGTAGCCAGATTCAGATTATAGTTGATGAATTTATAATTCCAATCTAATTCTTGATGGGTAGTGTTGGTTTGAGATGGAAAAAGACCTTTAATTATGGTGGAGAAGAAAGAGTGTCAGCTATGTAGTCAGGAGAATTGATTTTAGTCTCAGTTCTATATGACACGAGCTCTGAGCCCTCACCTCTCTAAGTATCAATATTCTATAGGTAGAGAAAAATGTGCTAATAGTGCCTTTTCACAGGACTGCCTCAAGGCTAAAATGAAATACATGCCAGTATCTCTTCCCTGTATTTTCATTTCTTTCTTTCTTGTCAGAAAGTATATCACCCTGTTGACCTATGTTGACCTGAAGCACATGATCCTCCTGTATCATCAGCTTTCTAAGTGCTGGGATTACAGGCATTTACTACCATGCCTAGTTTACAGATCAGTATTTTCTTTCTTTGAATTCTTCACAAGCAACTATTACATTGACGTATCCAGGTAACAACTTAAGTAAATAACACCTGTTATTTGCTTGTTTTATTTACTTTTAAAACTATCAGAAACAATCTGAACAATCTATCTTGCTGTTCTCAGTCAAGGAAATATTTCTGGAAATCTAATTTCAAGGTAATAATGCATTTCCTTATTGTGTGATAAGTAGAAAAACATCTCAGTGTAGTTTGGCTATAGGCTTTTATCTATCCAATCATAAAATTAATGGACTTGTATAAAGTAGACTAACCTACAGCTTTGAGCTGAAGAGCTGAGGGGCAGTGCCCAGGCCCAGAGTTCAAGCCTCACCACTGACAAAAAGAACAACAACATTAAATACAGTGAAAGCAAGGGTTATACTGTGGGTGAGGGATGTATAAAGCAACAAAGAAATATCTTGTAAATACATTGGAAACAATAGCAAGAAAGAAAAAGACATTTGAGTCTTTATCTTGGGGTTTATAAAAAAGTTATACAAAAAGACCACCAACAACAACAAAAAATCCAAACAAAAAATATCAGCATAGGTCTTATAAAACTCAATACATGTACTTAATGTCATAGCTTTGATTCCACATTGATTTGTGCACAAACATTTCAGTTCCTTAGCATGCCATTTTAGTGTTAAGTCAATAAACAGCTTTATCTTAAAATAGAAATTTCCATTACATGTTTCGTAGGTCTTCAGTGTTCTGAGGGTGAAGTTGGATGGGTGGATAAACAAGCTACACATTTGATTCACAGAGGTTGTTTTGTGGGTCTTTTATTTTATTTTTGTGAGGCTTAACCTGAGAGCCTCATATCCTCATTTGCTTTTTTGCTCAAGATATTACTCTTCTACTTGACCATTCTCTACTTTTGTTTTTCTTGTGGGCTACTTGGGGTAAAGAGTCTCATGGATTTGTCTGCCTAGGCTGGTTTCTCGCCATGATCCTCAAAACTTAGCCTTCTGAATAGCTAGGATTACAAGCATGAACCATCAGTGTTGAACACTCTGTGGGTCTTTATTTATCCATGACACATTGAGCACCAATGTGCAATAGCTGTAGAAAACAAATGAGTCCATAAGAAGCGTCAGTCAGGTAGGAGAAAAGAGGTCATGAAAATAATATGTTTACCGAAAATTGCTGGTGGCTCTTGCCTGGTTGCTGAGGAGGCTGAGATCTGAGGATCACAGTGTGAAGTCAATCGAAGGCAGGAAAATCCTTGAGACTCTCTGCTCTAATGCACCATCAAAAAGCCAGAAATGTTGGAGTGTGTGGTTCAAGTTTTAGAGCACTAGTCTTGAGTGAAAATGCTAAGGGACAGCTCATCCTAGGTCCTGAGTTTAAGCCCTAGTACACACACACACACACACACACACACACACATACACACACACACACACACACACACACACACACACACTAGGTCATGAAAAATGTGATTAAAGAAAAAGAACAAGGACACACACACACAAACAGAGTATTATTAGGTCATGAAAAATGTGATTAAAGAAAAAGAACAAGGAGTTATTTATCTGGGAGGAACTCTCAACTATGTGGCTGTTTTATTGAAACCAGAGTTTGGAGAGAGAGACATGATTTTATCTAGGAGAAAAGCAATTCAGAGCCAGTGTATGCGGCCCCGAGATGGGTTTTGGGAATGTGGTTGACTCAGTTACGAAAACAGCAATAGCCAGAAGAGAATGACCAAGAGAAGTGGCAGTGAGGAAGGGTATCATAACACAGAGACATTTCATTTTCCTTCTGAAATGAGTAGGACGCCATTGTGAAGTTCCAGCCAAGAAACACTTCATAGTGTGATAGTGTTTGAAAGAGAGTAGGGATGGGAGACCTTGTTTAGGGACTGTAGTTTGCAGGTATGGGAATAAGGATGCATTGCACTCATGTGGATTGAATTACAGGTAGACACAGTGGTATATTCAGTTTCTGCATGCAGTTTAAAAGCCCAACATGTAGTATTTTGTAATGGCAAGGATATAGCATAAAAGCAAATAAAGTCTCCAGGAGAATCCCAAAGTGTGTGAGAATGGAAAGAGTGCTGGGAAGATGACAGTACTGATTGTGAGTTTTTATCTTTGCTGGATTCATCAGGCTTTTTCGATCCATATGTTTGCTTCCAAAGCACTCTGTGCAACCTTCTCCCATAGGTAGCAAAGCTCAATTTGAATTCATGCCTCCAGTGTGGTTATAGATGCTGTGGCCAGTGCCCAAGAGGCCATGTTTGTTCTAGTGGCAAAAAGCAGCAATTGGAGAGGTGAAAAGAAATACAGGTTACTGCTTGCTTTTATTTTTTTTTTTGGACATTTCTTGTCCTCCACTTGTTCCTCAGGAGTACTGATACACAAGCTGTGCCCTCAGAAAGAACCGTTGTGCCACCATATGAAGTGAAATTGTTCAATCTCAATTGGGTTATTTGTCTTTTGTCTGCTTTTTTGTCCGTTACTACATAAACCTAATCATTTATAATTTCCTGGATGCTGGTTGACTCTCCCCTTTCTTTTCTTCTAAACACCGTGCCCTTCATTATAAGTAGTAGACTCCTGTGTTCCCAGTGCCCCCAAACTCATTGCTTGTCCTCCTTTCACAGCTGAGCAATACCAAGTGTCACTGAGTTGTGTTCATGGAGCTTTCTGAAGCTAGGATGCTGAGATTTGGAGCTGGAATGTCCTAGAGGCTCATGGAACCATTTCTCAGTGCTGCCCTGTACTGGTTCAAAGATCTGCTTTTGCAGGTTGCATTAACAAAGATCATTTTGCTACCTTTGCTAAGAATAAGACAAATGAGCATCATGTCTTTTACTCTGGAAATGCAGGGAGAGATTCTTACTTTAGTCAATTCCTGTTCCAGTGTGTGTGTGAGGTGGAGAACTCCTTGTGAGCTGCCATCTAATGTCACCAAAATTGAGATTTAAGTAAGTTACATTCAAAAAATAAGTGAAGTCAATGCATGTTTCCCCTTCTATTGTGGATGGTAGATTTAGGTTATAAACGCATCAGTAAATACGTTTGGTGATAAGCATGTATACACAAATGTATTCACAGAAATATGGTGGATTGAAGGGAGATCTCAAATATGTAATTCCTTAGAAAGGCAAATTTTTAGCAAAATGAAACATCAGGAAGCAGATACTGGAAAAAAATGGGTGGGGTCAATAGGAAAAGTGTGAACAAATAGTAAAGAGGGGGGAAATGCAGTCAAGAATCCAATGTATCTGCTACAAAATTAAGAGTGAGGGAAGGGCTAGGTAGGGAAAGGATCGGTTGAAAGCGGTACCATTGATCAAGATATATTGTATTCGTGAACTGCATTGTTACATGGGAACTCCTTTGTACAACTAAAGAATAAGGACATTCAAAATTATATTTTTAAGAAAATGCTGCTCAAGGGCCTCTCTATGGAATTTTGCCCTAAAAGTTACATTAAGTGCTTCCATTTAAGGTATATAATCTTGAACAATTCTTACTTTTGATCAATTTTATTTTGATCAATTTGAAAGGAATGAGGCAAGTAATTTCTGCATTACCTTCATTAATCCAGCAACATTTTTGAAGTACTTAACTATGCTTGTAGATTATGCCAATGACCTAAGAAGGGGGTCACAAATGTGAACTGCCCATTTCCTTTTCTCTTAAGAGAGAGGGCATGAACATTTCATCATAGGGCTGGATATGAAACTTGGAAGCCTTTGTAATCTACGTGGTTGTTCTCTGTCACAGTCCCTCTGGTTTGCTGTCATGATGGGAAAGCTCATTGGAGGGACATGAATGAGCCCAACAACCTTCTAGGGAATTTGGTTTACTAAATAAGGTGGAAGGATGCATTTGGTTTACTGGCTACAGTGTATCAGTTGCTTAAAATCTGTATTGGAGTAGAGGAAGAAAATAGAAACCATAATGACATGTCTGAGAACACCAAAGTGTGACTACTTGGTGATGATTCTTTCACATGATCTGGTAGCAACAGTGCTCAGGAAGTCTTCCTAGAGAAGGTAATATCTTAGAAGATTCTCACAGAGAATGATATTGGGGGAAGAATTGTCAGACACAATTCTTAGGATGATTATTAAGAATAAAATAAAATGGTGTAGATAGATTTCGGTGATCTTTACACAATAGGAAACCAAGATTTGGAGACTTCAAACATGCTGTGTAATTATTCTCTGCAACAACAGGTAACATTTTTTGCATTCAAAAAGCATTACTAATGTGTTCTTATGTATTTTCAATATGGGAAAAGCAACATGCAAGGCATTTTTTTTTGGTTGGTCATGGGGATTGAACTTTGGGCCTAGGCTCTGCCCTCAGCTCTTCAACTCAAGGAGAGCACGCTACCATGTGAGCCAAAGTGATGCTTCCTGTTTTCTAAGTGATTTATTGGAAATAAGAGTCCCCGGACTTTGCTCCTAGGACTGGCTTTAAACCTTGATCCACAGATCTCAGCCTCCTGAATAGCTAGGATTAAAGGCTTGAGCCACCATTGTCCAGCTCATAGGCACATTTATAAACGCTGAAGTACTTGAACTATTGAATCAGGTCAGTTGACTGGGAATGGAAAAGGTTTATAAATTGCCTGCTCTGTGGGAGTTTTTATTTGTGTATATCATTTATCTAAGCCTGTGCTTAGACATCTCCAGACTTAAGTATCTCCAGATACTTATCAGAGACACACTTATCAGAGATGGATAATCTAGCCAGGGCCATCCCCAGATGTTAGTCAGCGATACTTTGAAACTCATTCTCTCAGAGGTGACTTACATCCATCACTCTTCTTTGGGGACAGGTCTCTGCAGAGATACAGTACCTGTGACACTGTGGCCTCATCTGATATCATAGTGCTCCATCATGAAAAGCCTAGAGAAAGACCTCCTTTTCTTTGCCCCATCTTTCTAAATGGAAGTTAAGATTTGTATTGCACAAAGCAAAAGGGCATGCTTTGGAACCACAATGTCTGCTTCTCTGTGCAGTAATGTTTAGAATGTAACATCTCCTCTAGGTGACTTTGTTACTGTTGGATACATTTTACCAACGTGGTCGCATCCTCTTTATGGCCATTGTTTCAATCACTGCAGGGCACTGGTCTGCAGTGGGAGCATAATGCAGCCAGGTTCTGTTGCATGAGAGGAATGAGAAACTTTGCTGGAGAAGACTTGTCTGTTAAGCCATCAGAAACTTGGAACAATCTACTTTTTGCCATTCAGGATTCGTTTCTTCTTAGTCCATAGGAATGGCCATTTGCCACCTTTGGATATCATTTTCTCATTTGGGAAGTTGTGCCCAACTCATTAGTTGTCTATTTTTATTCATAAACCAAAAGAGATAGATTCAAAACCTGGATGTAAATCAGAGTAATTTCCAGACATGACTACTTCCCACTCCTTGTCATGGGGCCTTCTCCATAGACTCCTCACACATGGAGTTGTTTTGGCCAGAGCAAAGGATGAAAGAGAATGAGAGAGAGCAAGAGAGCAAGAGAAATATCCCACTGTGAGAGTAACAGCCATTTATATTGCAATCTGAGAAGTGATATCTCTCATCTCATTTCTTCCACGTTCTATTCACTAGAACCAATAACTAGATGTGGCCACATCTGAAAAATGAGAGATTGCAGGCGATTGTCAGGACAGGTATAGTTTTGAAACTGGGACTAAGGGGTCCTGCTCAGTTAATGCTCATAGGTCATGAAATGAAGTGACAATCTACACCTCATCTATGCTCTTGCCGTATCCAGTGCCTGAATGAGTCTGTGCCCAAGATTCATGGTCTCAGAGAGGCACTAGTTGGAACCATCCCAAGACTAAGGGCCACAGAATGGGACAGGAAACAAAAAAGGAAATTCAGAAAAGAGCCTAAGAGACATATAAGACTTGAAACAGCCTAATGTGTGTGAACAGCCTAGGGAATCTTGGGAGAACTTTATGGAAAAAGATAATGGGCCAGTATTCTCTCCCACTGGGAATTTGCCAGTCATGATAGCATACTCCTGTAGGACTACCAGTCACAATACTGAGGGAGGAAAATTATAAATTTCAGTACATCTTGGGCTACATCACCCAATTCTATCTCAGAAAGGAAGGGAGGAACAGATGAAAGGGAGGAAAAGTGCAACAAGAAAATGAAAAGAGAAAATCAGGAACTAGTAAAGAAAAGGTAGGGGTAAACAGAGGAAAGAAAGGAGGGAGAGAATAAAAAGAACCAACAATAGGGAAAAAGTATATGTTGGGATGGCTTAATAACCCTCATGTATGACCCAACAATGATAAATGTCAGTAACTACTTATGGAGACTTTTTAAAAAAAGAAAGAATAAAGTAGCATGTGACAATATTTGACCAAATGAAATAGCGTTATGGAGGAACAGCTCTCTGAGATTCTTCTGTGAGTGAACTTACTAGGTTTTTATGGGGTAAGAGGAGAATGGATTTGGAACTAAGTCTTGCTACGTAGCCCAGGTTGGACTGGAACTCACTATACAGGCCAACCTGTCCTCCATCCCTAAACCTCCTGTCTCTGCCTTCTGCCTTCTGTGTTTGGGAGTATGGCTTTATTACACCAAGCTCATTTTTAATGCTGCTGTTCTTGCCAGTCCTGGGACTGGAACACAGGGCCTGGGCACTATCCCTGAGGTTTTTTGCTTAAGGCTAGCTCTTTCCCACTTTGAGGCACAGGGCCATTTGCAGTTTTCTGGTGATTAATTGTTGAGAAGAAGCTCATGGACTTTGCTGCCTAGGCTGGATTTAAGCAGAGATCCTCAAATCTCATCCTACGGAGTAGCTAGAATTACAGGTGGAAGCCACCAGTGCCTAATGCATTATTAATTCTTTTCCCTTTAAAAGATCTTTGAGATAGCTCAGCAGTGGTGGCGCATGCCTCCAATCCTAGCTACTCAAGAGGCTGAGATTTGAGGATAGCAATTGAAAGAATGTCCAGGCAGGGGTTGGGAAGTTGGCTAAGTGGTATAGCGCTTACCTTGCATGCATGAGGACCTGGGTTTGATACCTCAGCACCACATAAGCAAAAAGAAAAAAAGCCAGAAGTGGTGCTGTGGCTCAAGTGGTAGAGTGCTAGGCTTGAGCTGAAGAGCTGAGAGACAGTGCCCAGGCCCAGAGTTTAGGCCCCATGACTGGAAAAAACAAAACAAAACAAAAACAAAAAAAAAAACAGTGTCCAGGCAGGAAAGTCCATTAGATTCTTCTTCTTCTTTCTTTTTTCTTTTTTTTGTTTTTGGGTCCGGTTGTGGGGCCTGAACTCTGGGCCTGGGTGCTGTCCCTCAGTTGTTCAGCTTAAGGCTAGTGCTCTACCACTGAGCCACCTTCCCAGACCATTCCATTAGATTCTTTTGTGTGTGTGTGTGAACATACTGTACAGAGGGGTTACAATTACATGGGCAAGATAATGAGTATATTTCTTATCAAGCATTGCAGCCTCATCCTTTGTTTACCCTTCACATCCCTTTCCAGCCTCTCCCTGCCCCCCCCACCCAATCCATTAGATTCTTATCTCCAATAAACCACCAGAAAACCAGAAGTGGTACTGTGGCTCAAGTGGTAGAGAGCTAACCCTTAGCTGAAGAAGGGGTGGGGTGAAGTGGCCCACTTACTTCAAACCAGCCGTACTCCAGGTGGGCATCATAGGCATGCATGGTCACACACCGACAGGGACTAGGAGGATGGAGATCCACGCAGCTAGGGCATAGAGATTTCTGGGTTTCTTGTGCCAGCGGCAGGTGCAGCACCAGCTGCAGGAGGATGGCAGCAAACACGGCCTGGGTCCTGAGACTGTCGGTGGACACAGTGGATGCAGTGGAATCAAGTAGCCTCAGGCCGGAGCCGGGAGAGGATGCAGGGCAGACAGACTCCAAGCCTCCTGCTTCCTTAAAGGGTGGCCGCTATGGTGGTGTGCTTCCAGACTCATCCAGGACTGTGTGCATGTGTGTGCCCATGAGTGTCCCTCACCAGCATTTGTGCTTATGCCCATTGCACGTTTGTACTGTCACAGTTTGTGACCATGCATGCCCCTTCTTCTCACTTCCCGGCTGGGCTTCTATATCTCCTGAGAGGCTGGAGGACCCATGACCGCTGGAATCTAGACCTGAGGTGAGACTTTCCCAGTTGCTACTGGAAAGCACCCAGTGGAGGATGTAGCATGGCACCCTGCTCGGTTGGAGCACTATCTATAAAATAGATTTTGTATTCCGTTTACGAGTGAGCTTTGTTCTTTTTTTTTTTTTTTTTTTTTTTGCCAGTCCTGAGGTTGAACTCAGAGCCTGGGCACTGTCATTGATCCTTGCTGTGCTCAAGGCCAGAGCTCTAACACTTGAGCGACTTCTAGTTTTTTGCTGTTTATGTGCTACTGAGGAATCGAACCCAGGGTTTCTTTTTTTTATTATTTTATTTTATTTGTGAACATACTGTACAGAGGAGTTACAATTACATGGGCAGGATAATGCGTACATTTCTTACCAAGCATTGCAGCCTCCTCCTTTGTTTACCCTTCACATCCCTTCCCAGCCTCCCCCCTCCCGCCCATCCCAATCCTTCTCCTTTCCTGCCTCCCCCCTCCCCCCGCACCGACGTTGTAAAGCTCGTTTTGGACATGACAACTTGTACTTCTCATTGTTGCAACAGGTCCACCTGTATCCTTAAACAACTGGTTTTTCACCATCTCCTCCACAAGTTATACTGACATCAAATATAGTGAAAGCAGGGGTTATACTGTGGGGGAGGGACATACAAAGCAACAAAGAGATAATCTTATAAATGCGTTAGAAACACATGCATGAAAGAAAAAAAAACATTAAAATACATATATATGGGTTCATTTTCCTGACATCACATTATCTGACCTTTTCCGCTTGACTCATACTATACTAGATATTACAAATAAGGGAAATCATGGGACCTATGTTTCTTTGGGCCTGGCTTACTTCACTTAATATAATTTTTTCCAAGTTTTTCCATTTCCTAACAAATGGGGCAGTGTCATTCTTTCTGATGGAGGCATAGAATTCCATTGTGTATAAATACCACATTTTCTTGATCCATTCATCTACTGAGGGGCATCTGGGTTGCGAACCCAGGGTTTCATGCATATGCTAGACAGGCACTGTACCACTAAGCGACATTCCCATCCCTTTTGTTAATCCTCCAGCTTCTCAGGAAATTTAGAATCCCAGCCCAGAAGTGTGTGAGAAGGGCATGTGCGTGTGCATAGGGTAAGAGAATGCACATGCACTGCACATAATCATGCACGCTGGTGAGGGACATGCATGCACAGATGCGCACACATGCACACCCACCTGGATGTGAGTGTCACCACAGTGGCCACCCAAAAAAGAAGCAGGAATTCAGGAATCTGCCCTGCACTGTCTCCGGGGTCCACCCCGAGGCTTCTTGAATCCACTGCATCCACCAGCAGTCTCAGGACCCAGGCCATGTTCATTTCTTTCCTTCCCCAACTGGTGCTGCACCTGTTGCTGTGATGTGAATCCTAGGGTATCTTCAGCCTGACTGCATGCATCTCCATCCTCATAGTCGTGTGACTGCGGCATGTGTGTGATGCCCTCCTGGGCTCGGGCTAGTTCAAAGTAAGTGGGCCACTTCACACACGTGTGTATGCACACACGTGCGCACAGGCACAAAGACACACACACACACATACACACACACACACACACACACACACACACACACACACACTCATAGGACCGGAAGTGCAGGTCAAGGTACTGTAAGTGTGTGTCAAAGGACCTGAAGCTGGGTGAGGAAATTGGGAACGCACTTGCAGAGCTATATAGACATGGACTAAGGCGCCCTAGATCCCCAGGGAGAATGAAGGGTGGGGCTGTCTCAGAGACCTCCTTGCTACCCCCAGTATGGCCCCAGGGTTGGTCAGTTCTGCCAGGATCTCTGGTGGTCATGGAGCTGGAGCCATATTCATTGCCACCTTTCCCGAACTGGCACTGCATCTGCTACAGTGATGTCTCTTTGCCTGTGGACCTCCGTCTTCCTGGTCTATATGTGCCTTGTTGCAGTGCCATCAAGAGGACACCCTCATTGCCAGGAAGTGCCCCTCCTCTTGATCCCCCTCCCCACCAGGGACTGGAAGCCATGGTAAGAGGAGGTCTGTTACTCCTGTTGATACAAGAAAAGATGGAGATTTGGAGAAAGGAGTTGACAGTGGGGATGAAGTCCTGCTTTGTATACAATAGATGTCCACTAAGAGATTCACAGTGTACAATGGCATACTGATAATTCAGAGAAGCCTAAGAGTAGAAAAAGGATGTCATTTTCGCTCACATGAGTCTTTAGCACTTCCTGTGAAACTTGCACCAACAACCTCATTTTCTCTATCTTTTCACAGGAGCATAGGACATCTGGTTTTGAGCAGAGTTGACACCAGAATGCCAAGGGACCATTATCATTGCATGGCCACCACCACCTGGATTTTGTCCACAGGGGACTTGTCCCCTTTCCATCTGGTGCTTCAGTTGCATCATCTGCAGAATGCAAGGTCAGAAACATTGAATGTCCCTATGACTTTCTTTGACCAAACTGGTTTATGGGAGCATGTGTTTCTGTCCATCCTTGAGGGGTGGATGCTTTAGATGACATTGCCAACTTACTTTAAATGATAGCTTTGTAATACAACCTACCTTTTATCTATCTTAGTCAATCATAGTTTGCTCTCTCATACCCTGTGAGCATTTTTAAAACATTTTTTGCACTTGCAAAGCAGGCAGTTAATAATTGGATCAGAAATGTAACTTTAAATCTTGTTTTTCACTTGTAATAAAGGTAATTAATTACAGGGTCATAACTGTATTGTATACGTTACTGGGCAATTTTCCACTGTGGGTTGGAAGGAATATTGACACTTAGAAGATGCCATACATGGTCATTTGCTTCAAATCTCTAGGGTTTCATTTCTTTTTAGCAAAATGTTTTAAAAGGTTGAGAAAGCATTCTCTTACTTTTCAAAACAACTGTGGGACCCATGAAAACACAAGCCATGTTTCTGCATGCTAAGTACAATATTAATTGTATTGAAGAAACAAAGGCCTTGGAATCAAGGCCTTCATTTGTTGAGGTGACAGAAGGGGGCTCTAGTGTCAGGATGATCCCCTATCTCTATGATGTGTGAAATCTTCTGCATCCATTCGTGCTTCCTTTCTGTCATACATTTGCTAAAATGTGTTCAAATCCAGGGTGAACCTTCAGGAGAACAGAGAACAAAATCAGTCAGTCAATCTTGGGACCCCAACTCCTGTGACCAGAGAGATACATTTTTCTCATTTTTGTCCTGAGTTGTGGCTCCTGTGGTTGCTTGGGGAATGGAGCATAAGGAACAGAGAGACTGAGAGGATAACTGGGAGCTATGCCTTGCCCTTCCTGCTCTCTTCTCCCACTCCTTGAGATCTATCAAGAGGCCTACCTTGGAGTCTTTCTGCACCTCCCATGTTTTAGGTTGAGTTGAATTTAGGCATAAGGATATTGCAGAATATTCCACAAATATGCCAATTCCAACCACAGGTCAGATGGTCTTTTCCATTTTGAAGCAGACTTACTTGCTCAGCTTACCTGCTGTTGTTTGACCATCTTCCATAGTGCTGGGATGACAGCTATATGTAGAGGGAGAGCCAGGGCCCAGAGTATGGCTACTGTGTGATTCAGACCCAGATCTCTCACTCACTCATGATGTTTTCTTTCTTGAGGTACATAAAATATGTTTTCAAACCTTATGAACACTGACATGTATGAGTCATCTCCATCACTGACTGTGTCAACATGATCACGGGATACAATCATTATCTGGTCTTCTATGACCACTTAGGAGAATGCTCTGTGTATCAATCTTTGTTTCATTCAACAGCCCACTAAAATTCATGAACTTCAGCACTGGATGAGCTCCATAAAATCAGTCTCGGGGGAAAACTGGATATCTTGAATGCTAAGACTAAGATAAAAATGAGCATCACTGGAAGTGATGCTGTGGCTCAAGTGGTAGAGTACTTCAGCTCACCTTGAGCTGAAGAGCTGAGAGATAGTTCCCAGGCCCAGAGTTCAAGCCCCACCACCGAAAAAATAAGACTATCCAACTACAAATGAGCATCATTCAATTGTCTTTTTCACTAGAAATGCAGGAAGCGATTCTTACCTTGGTCAGTTTCTAGTCCTGTGTGTGTGTGTGTGTGTGTGTGTGTGTGTGTGTGTGTGTGTGTGTGTGTGTGTGTGTGTGTGTGTGTGTGTGTGTGTGTGTGTGTGTGTGTGTTTGTTGGGGAGGTGGGGAACTCCTGGTGAGCTGGCATTTAATGTCACCAAAAATGAGATTTAAGTTACATTCAAAACATTACATTCAAAAAATATTAAATGAAGTCAATGCCTGTTTCCCCTTCTACGTGGAAGCTAAATTTAGCTTATAAACTCATCAGTAAATATATTTGAGCCTGAATTCCAGGCCTGGGAGCTGTGTCTGAGCATGGCTTTTTTGACATTGTTGTTTTAATTGTTACTTAAAACGAGCACTGTACCACTTGCCACATCTGGCCTTTTGGTGATTAATTGGCCATACGAGGCTTAATGGTCTTTCTTGACTGTGTTCACTTCAAAGTGTGATCTTCAGATCTCAGCCTCTTGAGTAGATAGGATTATAGGAGTGTGTTACTGGCACCCAGAACAAACTCTTTTTAAAGATGATTCTTATCATGTAATTAGTTGTCTAAAGAAAGATCTCAGGATATTTCCATACATGCATACACTGCATCTCAGTTAAACTCACTCCTCCATCACTTTCTTTTGTTCTATCCTTGAAACAAATGTAGGCAGGCATTGGTGGTTCATACCTGCAACCCTAGATACTCAGAAGGCTGAAATCCAAGGATCTTGATTCAAAGCCAACTGGGACAGAAAATTTTGTGAGACACTTATATCCAATTAATTATCAAGAAGCCAGAAGTGGAGCTGTGGATCAAGGGATAGAACAATATCTTTGAGCAGAATAGCTAAGGAACAGTGCCTGCTGGATCCTGAGTTTCCATATCCCTCTACCACCTCATTCAGTAGCTTTAAATGTGTCTCCTTATACCATTTTCTTACGTAGTCACAATGTATTTTAATCTTATTTATACCCTATCATTCTCCCTCCCTTTTATCCCTGTAGTTCCACCTTTAAATCATGTTCTCTAGTCATGTCTGTAAAAATGTTCATATCTAGATATGCATATTTTTCTAAGTCTAAATGGGTGAAAAAAAGTGATACTTGGCTCTTGGAGCTTGGCTAACAAATCAGATACATCCTCCCTCCCCCGCCCCCATCCTCTTTTATAGCTATAAATTTATTTGGGCTTTCAGGGAAACAAAGCACCTAAAGCAGAGCTTCTCAAGAGGCTGAGATCTGAAGATCACAGTTGGAAGTGAACCCAGGTAGGAAAGATCTTTAAGACTATTATTGACAATTGATCACCAAAAGGCCAGAAGTGGAGCTGTTATTCAAGTGGTACAGCAAAATTAACCAAAAACATCATCAAGTAATTGCTTGCTTGCATTCCTCTTCATCGAGTTGTGGACATGAGTGTGGTTGGAGCTGGGTTCCAATTCTAGATTCCACACTTAAATGCCTGACTTGTAATTTTAAGCTGCAGTCTTGTGTGTGTGTGTGTGTGTGTGTGTGTGTGTGTGTGTGTGTGTGTGTGTGTGTGTGTGTGTGTGTTTGAATAATAATAAATAAAACACAATTCTTAGGATGATTCTTAAGAATAAAATGAACTGGTGAAGATAGATTTGGATGATCCTTACATAATAGAAAATCAAGATTTGGAGATTTCAAACATGTGTAATTATTCTCTGCAACAACAGGTATCATTTTTTGCATGCAAAAAACATTACTGATGTGTTCATACAGATTTTCTTTTCTTTTCTTTTCTTTTTTCTGGTGGTCATGGGGCTTGAACTCTGGGCCTGATCACTGTCCCTCAGCTCTTCAGCTCAAGGCTAGCATTCTACCACTTGAGCTACAGGTCCACTTCTGGTTTTCTGGTGGTTTATTGGAGATGACTTTCATGAACTTTCCTTCGCGGGCTGGCTTTGAAACTCGATCCTCAGATCTCAGCCTCCTGAGTAGCTAGGATAGGTGTGAGCCACCACCGGCTTCTTACAGATCTTCTATATGGGAAAAACAACATGTAAGAATTGATTCATAGGCACTTCTTTTTTTTTCTCAGTCATAGTACTTGAACTCTGGGCCTGGGAGCTGTCCCTCAGCTCTTCAGCTCAAGGCAAGCACTCTACCATTTGAGCAGCCATGACACTTCTAGCTTTCTGAGTGATTTTTGGAGAAAAGTCTGTCACAGCCTTTCCTATCCAGACTGACTTTAAACCACCATCCTCAGCCTACTGAGTAGCTAGGATTACAGACATGAGCTACCAGCACCTGGCACATACTTGAAGTGTTGAATCAGGTCAATTGACTTGGAATGGACAAGCTTGACCTTTAACCTGCTCTGTGGGAGTTTTTGTTTGTGTGTATCATTTATTTCTATGGTTTAGAAAGCCTGTGCTTATACATCTTCAGACACACTTAGCAGAGATGGTTAATCAAGCCAGAAGCCAGGGGCCATCCCAAGATGCTAGTAAGCACTACTTTGAAACTCACTCATTCTCTCTGAGCTGACTTCCATCCATCACTCTTCTTTGGGGACAGGTTTCTGCAGAGATATAGTACCTGTGACTCTTGGCCTCATCTGGTATCAAACTGCTCTGTCATGAGAAACCTAGCCAAGGACCTTCTTTTTCTTTGCCCATCTTTCTAGATGGAAGTCAAGATTTCTGTCTCACAAAGCCAAAGGGCATGCTATTTGGAACCACAGTATCTGGTCCTACATGCAGTAAAGAGACTTCAGAATGTAACATCCTTGTTACAGCTGGATGCATTTTACCAAGGTGGTCTCATCCTTTTTCTGGCCATTGTTTAAATCACTGCAGGGCACTCATCTGCAGTGGAAAGATGCAGCAGCCTGGTTCTGTTGCATGATAGGAATGAGAGACTTCGCTGGAGGAGACTGTCTGCCAAGGCATCAAAGACTTGGAAAAAAGTCTACTTTTTGCCATTCTGGACATGGTTTCTGCATAGTCTGTAGGAATGGCCACCTGCCACCTTTGGGTATTATTTTCTCATTGGGGAAGTTGTGCCCAGCTGATTATTATTCAGAAACCAAAAGAGATAGATTCAAAACCTGGACTTAAGTCAGAGTCACTTCCAGGCTTGACTGCTTCCCACTCATGTCTTCCAGCTGTCATCTGGAGCTGCAGCTCCTTGTCATGGAGCCTTCTCCGTAGACTGCTCACACATGCATTTGTTTCACCCAGGGCAAAGAGTATAGGAGAAGGAGAGAGAGAAGGAGAGAGCAAGAGAGAGCAAGAGAAAGAGATCCTACTGTGAGAGCAACGGCTATTTATATTGCAATCTGAACAATGATATCTCTCATTTCTGCCATGTTCTATTCACTAGAAATAACTAGACATGGCAATATCAGAAAAATGTGAGATTGCAAGGGATTGTCGAGATTGGTATGGTTTTGATCTGGAACTTCCTTTCAGAGTGTGTTCCCTTAAGGGGATCTGCTCAGCTAATAGGCTCATGGGTCCTGAAAGGAAGGGACTATGTACACTTCATCTATGCTCTGTCATATTTAGTGCCTGAATGAGCCTGTGCCCAAGATACTTGGTCCCAGGGAGGGTTGGGTATGCCTGGCATTGGTTGGAACCACCCCAAGGCTAAGGGCCACTGAATGGGACAGGAAACAAAAAAGGAAATTCAGAAAAGAGCCTAAGAGACATATAAGACATGAAACAGCCTCATGTCTGTGAAGAGTCTAGGGAATCTAGGGAGAACTTTATGGAAAAAAGATAATGGTCCAGTATTTTCTACCATTTGGAATTTTCCAGTCATGCCAGTGTACTCCTGTATTTCTGTCAGTCAGAACACTGAGGCAGCGAGAACATAAATTCCAGAATAGTTTGCGCTATATCACCCAATTCTATCTCAGGAAGGAAGGAAGGGACAGACAAAAGGGATGAATTATTACAACAAGCACATGAAGAGAAAAGGAGGAACTAGTAAAGAAAAGGAAGGGTAAACAAAGGAAAGGAAGGGGGGAGAGAATTCAAAGAATCAAGAATAGGGAAAAAGTATATGTTGGGATGTCTAAATAACCCTCATGTATGACCCAACAATGATAACTGTCAGCAACTACTTATGGAGACTTTTTGAAAAAGAAAGAATGAAGTAGTAGGTGACAATATTTGACAAAATGAAATAGGGTTATGGAGGAACAGCTCTCTGAGATTCATCTGTAAGTGAACTTCCTGCATGTTTTAGGGGGAAGAGGGTTTTTTTTTAGAACTAAATCTTGCTATGTAGTCCAGGTTGAAGTGTAACTCACTATAAAGGCCAAGATGGCCTCAATCTCTGAACCTCCTGCCTCTACCTTCTGCATTCTGTGTTTGTGAATAAGGCTTTATTACACCCAGCTCCTTTTTAATGCTGCTGTTGTTGCCAGTCCTGGGACTGGAACATAGGGGCTGAGTGCTGTCCCTGAGATTTTTTTTTGCTTAAGGCTAGCTCTCATCCACTTTGAGGCATAGGGACACTTGAGGTTATCTTGTCATTTTCAAGAAGAGTCTCATGGACTTTTCTGCCCAGGCTGGATTCAAACCAAGATCCTCAGGTCTCAGCCTCCTGAGTAGCTAGAATTACAGGTGGGAGCCACCAATGCCTGACAAATCATTAATTATTTTCCCTTAAAAAGAACTCTCAAGTTGCTGGGTAGTGGTGGTTCATGTGTAAAATCCTAGCTAAAGAGGCTTCGATGTGTGGATAGCAGTTGAAAGCCTGCCCAGCTAGGAAAGACCATGATACTGTTATCTCCAATAAACCACCAGAAAACCAGAAGTGGCACTGTGGCTCAAGTGGTAGAGTGTTAGGCTTTAGCTGAAGAACTGAGGGACAGTACCCAGGTCTGTCCAGAGTTCAAGCTCCATGGCCAAAAATAAATGAATAAATAAATGAAATAAAGAATAAAAGACCTCTCAAATGAAATAAACTTCAGGTCCATGGTCCATAAAATAGGAGTCTGCCTCTGAGATAAGACATATTTTGTGTATGGTTTTTATTAGAACAATTATAGACATATTAAAATCTGAGACAATGGTACTAAAAAATGTAAAAGCAAGATACTTTATTTCTAACCTGTGAGGGATAAATAAAGATTGAAAAAAGTGATTAAGCGAATCAAAAACAGTAAAAAAGAGGTACAAAGCATCACAGGAACCAATTCAAACTGGAATCAGAAATGAGAATGGCAGATGTGGACAAAACTATGACTTCATCTTGGATGTCTGGTCTCTCTTCTCAAGTGGAAAGACATTTTTGAGTTGAATCGTTACAAAATCTCCATATCTCAGGCTCCCTTGCAATTAGATGTAGACCATGCTATGTGAAAAGGACAGTGTTATAATTTCTGTACAAGGATAGTCTCTGTAATAACCCGTGGTGCCCCAAAAATCAGCGGGGGCCAATAGTGTTGTCCCATGGTCCAGCCTGCTGGAAGGGGAGCGGCATCAAGATTCAAGCCTCACAACTCCACAGACCCAGCCCCTGGATAGAGCAGGGTATTGAGAGACTGATGTCACCACCCCAAGGGGCACTGGAGGGGCGTGCCATGGCTGGGACATGCCACTGAAAGGGGTGGAGCATGCCACCAAAAGGGGGAGGGGCATGCTCCTGGAGACATGCACATAGTGAGCTGCCTATTGGAATTGGACTTGGGCAGCTTGGGGGATGAGCACTAATGTCAGTTTGAAACCTGACTGTGGGACAGGGCTGCAGCCTATCTGGGTGTATATAGGCTGCATGCTCCAAGGCCAGGGAGGACGTTAGGGGGAAAACACATTGGGAGGGAGAAGGGAAGAGTCCGGAGGACAACTGGACTCCTGTGGAGAGGGGAGTCCAGAGGAGACCAGGTGTCCTGAAGAGAGGAGAGAAGGGAAAGACCAGGAGTCCTGAGGCAGGAACTGAGTGTGGAGGAAGGAGAGGAGTGGGAGTGGAGGGAGAGAGATGGCAGGAGGGGAAAGCCTGCTGCAGTAGGGCAGGGTAGGCTTGTGGAGGACAGGGCAAGCCTTGAGAGGCCATTTGGGGCTTCTCGAGGGGCCACTTGGGACCTCCTTGAGAGGTCCTTTGGGGCTTCTCGAGGAGCTATTCAGGGACTTTTTTTTTGTAGTCCTGTTGTGGGCCTGAGCTCTGGGCCTGGGCACTGTCCCTCAGCTCTTCAGCTCAAGGCTAGTGCTCGACCACTTGAGCCACAGTGCCACTTCCGGCTTTTTTCTTTTTGTGTATGTGGTGCTGAGGAATCGAACCCAGGGCCTCATGCATGCAAGGCAAGCACTCTACCACTGAGCGACCTTCCCAGCCCCCCGGCTATTCTTCTTTTTGCTTATATGGAGCTGCGGAATCGAACCCGGGTCTCAAGTATGCAAGGCAAGCGCTCTACCACTGAGCCACCTTCCCAGCCCTTCAGGGATTTCTTGAGGGGACATTTGGAACATCCTCCGGAGGTCACTCAGGACCTCCTGGAGGGACCTGTTGGGACCTCCTATGGAGGTCATTCGGGGCCTCCTCTGGAGGCCATTTGGGACCATCCTCTAGAGAGGCCTGTGGACAGTGGAGAGGTCTGCATGTGGGGGAAGAAGGGAAGAAAGGGAAAAGCCTTCCCCTTTGGAGGTTTGGAGCTTTGGAGATCTGAGGTTTGTAGGTTTGTGGACCGACTAATTTGTGGTTTGCAGACCAACCAATAAAGGTTGGAGTGTCAGGACTGCCTATTGGAGGTTTGGTGGTTGAGGCTGCTCTTGGTTCTGGGTATCTAACCCAGGACAAGGTAGTCTCAAGACACCTTTCTGGTGTAAATAGTGTAAATAAATTTCTTTTGTTCACTTCTCACTGTGCCTCCATGGATTGTCTCACTCTCTGGGGTTCATCAATACCCCACTGGGTGATGTCCTCACAGGGGTTTTCTTAGGATGCCCAACCCCGAAGATGAGGGCCACTGGCCAATGTCCTCATGGTTCCCACATGGCTGTCATGGTAGCAGTAAGAGCATCCTCCCATGTGCCCAGTGTTGTTGGCAACAGACTTCCTGGCCCAAGTACCTAACTGCCAGAGGGTGTGCACTGGGCTCTGATTGGTTCACTTCCTCACTGATGTCAATGGCCTGACTTGTGATTGGTCCATTTCCCCCGACATCACAGGGCATTGTGAGGCGTGCCCAGCAGGGTACATATGAGGCAGCTTCTCTCCAGCTTTTTCAGTTACAGCACTGGGAGCTTTTACTTGGTGACCCGCTAACCTAGAGCTACTTGGTTACTTTCATTGGGTGTGGGGGGGGTGGTGGTTGTGTTGTTTGGGTTTGGGGAATTCATTTACTCATCTGGGGGTTGTGTTTACTTTGTTAGTAGTTTACCTTCCGTTTCTTAAGATTTATTAGTTGTCAACTTCATTGAGATCATCTTAGGTAATTCTTAAGCTTGATCACTTGCCATCCCAGGGGCAAGATGTTAATGTACAACTTTAGTTCCTCCCCAAAGGAGGAGGAGATCACTGTCATTGGACAGTACAACTTGACAGAGATCATCGGTTATGGCAGCTGTGGCTATGTGAAGCTGGCCCATCACTGCCTCACAGACACCACAGTGGCAGTCAAAGTTCTCCCAAAGAACGATCTAAAAAGCCATGAGATAGAAAATGAAGTAGCCATTGTGAAGAGTGTATATCACCCACACATCATACTATTGTTCCAGGTGATGGAGGATGAAGACTGTGTGTACCTTGTCACTGAGCTGGACACTCGGGGCTATCTCTTGGGGTGGGGCAATAAATCCCCTTGCAGTCACCTATTAGAATATGAAGCCAAGAGATTGTTCAAGCAGATCACGAGTGATGTTCACTACATTCATGAGAACAGAATTGCACACTAGACCTGAAGGCCGACAACGTCCTATTGGATACCAATTGCAATGTCAAGGTCAGTGATTTTGTCATTAGCATCAGGGTGACAGGGAAGTTGCTAAAGGGGGGTTTGTGGAGCCTTGCTATTCCACCCCCTGAAATGTTCCTACAGAACATGTTCAATGGGTACAAGGTGGACATTTGGGAACTTAGGCGTGCTTTTGTATATGATGACAATGGGAAAGTTCCCATTTGAGGGGAATAAAATGACTCAGATACGGAAACAAATCCTAGAGGCCAGGTACACCGGTCCCCTTTACCAACTGCAATGGGACATGATCTCCTTCCTAAACTGCTGACTGTGGGCTTCAATCTGAGGCCTGCTATTGAGGAGATAATGGAGCACTGATGGCTGACTCTAGGTGTGGGATTTGGCCTGCTTCCTGATGAGCCACTTTCCAGCAAGCTGGACCCCATTATTGTCACAGTCATGGGCAACATGGGGTACACCCTAGCTGGTATTGAAAGGACATTCCAGGACAGAGCATTCAATGAAGCCATGGGCACCTACCTGCTCATCCAAGAAAACTTGAAGGAGAATACCAGAAGTGTGGAATAAAAAACGATGCCTTTGGCTAGTCCACCATGCACACCTCCTGATGACAATCCCACCAGCCCTCTCCACGAAAAAGAGTCACTTTTTCTTCAGGATATAACACCTTCAGCTTGTCCTCAAAATTTCAGTTACCTCTTGAGAGCCCGAAGTGCCAGTCTGCCTGTCCTTCCACTCTACACCCTGCAGAGCTCCAGTTCCAGCTACATTTGGGGCCTAGATTCTTTTAGCTGGTCGGGCACACTAGACATTTTCCACCCAGTGAAGACAGTGGTTGGGAAGGAATTAACTATTGATTTGTAAGATTTCTCAATTCCTATTCTTTTATTTTTTTCCTTTTGTTTGTTGTGTGTATGTGTTTGTGAATGTGTGCTGCTACACCTCAGTGCTTTTTTTCTTATGCTCTATTTCCTTTGCCTTCTCTGTTCTCTCTCCACTTTTCTCACCTTCTCCCTGCCCCTGCCCACCATTTTTCTTCCTTTGTTTTCATTCCTCCCATAACTACTCCTATTCTACTTCTCCTGTTCCTCTTCTTGATGTTCTACTACTACCCTCTACCATTCCCTCTCACTCTCTCCCTGCCCTTGAATCTGTCTCTCTCTCCATCCACCTCCCTCACTCCTCCTCTCTCTGTGCACTTCTCCCTTTTTTCCCTCTTTCCCTTTCTCCCTCTCTGTCTTCCTCTTTTTTTCTTTCTCAGTTTTCATGGCTATGTCTGGTTCTCTCCTGCTTGAGTTACAGTTCAGGCTTGCATTTCTCTATTTCCTTGAAGATGGAGATTTCCCAGACTTGCTGTAAATGCAGTCTTCAAGGTGTCACCTTGGGAGATAGGTAGGATTACAGACAAGAGCCTACAGCATCAGGGAATGCAATTGGCTTTGTTAATCTGGTGTGGCAAAGGTTAGTTTCTCTATTTTGAAAGGGGATTTGTGTATTTATGTGAGGGACAGCTGTGTAAGAGTCACCTTACAATTGTTTGTGGAACCTGTTGCAACAAGGAGAAGTACAAGTTGTCATGTCCAAAACGAGCTTTACAACGTCGGTGTAGGGGGGGAGGGGGGGAAGGAGAAGGATTGGGATTGGGGGTTAGGGGGGAGGCTGGGAAGGGATGTGAAGGGTAAACAAAGGAGGAGGCTGCAATGCTTGGTAAGAAATGTATGCATTATCCTGCCCATGTAATTGTAACTCCTCTGTACAGTATGTTCACAAATAAAATTAAATTAAATTAAAAAAAATTGTTTGTGGAAGGAAGGGGTGATGGGTTGGTGTAAATGGACAGGGAAGGATGACATGTGCACTGTACAAGTACACTGAGAGGTGTCAGATTCTTAGTGGAGACTCTATGAGTCCCCAGAGAGGCCCCCTTTCCCAGAGCACCCAGCTTGTACATGGTGCATCTGTTTCCCAGTAAAGACTTTAGCAGAGCCCAATTTTTCTCCTTGGGGAATAAAGAATGCTATCAGAGCCAAGTTTAAATATTTGAACATTCTGAACATCAAGAGGCCATTTTTGGAATCACAAAGTGTATGATTTAAAATACATTCCCTTCTTTTCAGCTAGAGGTGATCAAGGAACAGGAGACCTGAGGAATCATGGAGATAAACTGGGATCTGTTTAAGGACATAGCCTGGATGGACTTTGGTTGTATATGGACCACACCCGTGGTTGGGTGGCCTGGGATGACTGCTTCCCCACAAGAACAAAATTCGGTAAGATGTGAGCCTTCACACTAGAATATTTGTATTGGTTCACCCAGGGCATTAGAATTGCACACAGAGGCAGTGCTGAGGATTGATATTGCCTTTGGGTGCCAAGTGTGTGATGGGGAGGAGTTGGGCAAACCTGGCCTTTTCTATGTGTACACTGGGTCAGGTGGCTGAACCCGCAGAGTAGACTAATGAGATTAGCAGTAAGAAGAGGGCTGGAGCTCCTGATAGATCAGTGGTAATGCTCAGGGGTATTTGGGAAGCAATGCTATTCTCAAAGAATGAGATGGGTTTCCTGTGAGAGAAGCAATAAGGGTCCAAATAGGCAAAGGATGCATAACTGGTTTAAGACAGGGTTGATACTGATGCTGAAAGAGACCTGAGGAGGAATGTAAGGAATGCTGAACTCATGGAACAGTGTTCAGTGAATAGGGTGGGTGGGGAAGGAAGTACTATTAATTTCCATGATTTCTCAATGCTTTTTCTTGTCTTTTTGTTTGTTGTGTGTATGCATTTGGGAGTGTGCTGGCTTGAACTTTGTTCTTTTTCTCTTTCTCAGTGTCCTTTTCCCTCTGTGGCCTTTCCTTGGGCCCTCCTCCCCTCTAATGTCTTTAATCTCTCCTTTTTTACACCCTCTCCTTTTCTCCTCCCTCTAATCTTTCTCTTCTCCCTATCCCATTTCTTCTCACTCAATCCTTTCTCCTGAATTTGTCTCTTTGTCTCTCTGTCTTTAGGTATGTATGCATGTCCCTCTGTTTTTCTCTCTGTCCATTTTCCTTCTCCCCCTCTTTCCCTTTCTCTCTCTTGAGTGTGAATGTGTTTCTGGCTGATGTTCTACCAGTGGAGTCACTCTTCTAGTCCTGATTTTCTACTGAGTTGGACATGGAGTCTGCTCAAGCTGGCTTTATCTACAGTCTTCTCAGTGTCAGCGTGTGCAGTAGTTAGGATTATACAGGTGAACCTCCAGCACCTAGAATTTGTGAATCTGGTACAGCACAGGTTGGTTTCTCTGTAATTACAAAAGGAATTTGTATACTTGTATGAGGGACAACTTAGAAATGTTTGGGGGAAGGAAAGGGTGTTGGGTTGGGCTGCTGTGGAAAATGGACAGAGAATTACATTTCCATAATACAAGGGTTTCAGCACTGAGACATGTCAGATTCTTAGGAGAGACCCTTTGAGTCCCCAAAGATGCTTCCAGTTGACACCCCCCTTCCCCAGAGCAGCAGGCTTTGGACATGGTGTTTCCTTTTCCCTGGCAGTTCTCAGGGGAAGCCTCTAGGTCTTATGGAAGAAGAGTAGGGCCTGATTATTGTCCTAGGGCACATAGTGTGGAGGAAGCTGTTTCAAATATTGCCACACTATAAACCTCCAGAGCCCATTTTTGAACCAAAAAATGTAGGAAATATAATACTTTTCCTTCCTATCAACTAGAGGTGGAGAAACCTTTGAATGAGCAAGAGACCTAAGAAAGAATGAAAATATAGGAGCATGTGGATGGAGATGAGTACATGCAGACATGAGCAGAACTTCAGTAAGATTAGATATGAACCTCCACCACTGGGATATTTGTTCAGCAGGACATTAGAGGACACAGAGGAAGTACTGAGGGTGATTCTGCCTTTGGGTGACAGGTGTGTGATGAGGAGGAATTGGACACATTGGACCTCTGCTGTATGTTCACTGGAGTCAAGAGGCTGAGCATGTAGGGCAGACTGATGAGATTTGCAGCAGGAGAAGACTGAGGCTCCCAGTGAAACAGGGTATACCTCTGGGTTATTTAGGGAACAGAGCTCTTCCCAGAGAATAAGATAGGATTTTTGTGACAGAAGCACTGAGAGCCAAAAGTATACAAGAAATGGGCACCTTGCTGATAGACAGGGCTGACCCTAATGCTGAAGGAGAGCTGAGAGTAGGAAACTAGGGACACCTGAATTCCACATGGATCATTGTTCAGTGAAGTGGGTGGGTCGGGAGGGAAGAACTGTGAATTTCCATGGTTTCTAAGTTCTTTTTCTTTGTCTCAGGCGTCCTGAAATGAGGGAGTAGACTTCAGTTCATGTCAGTGGGTTTGTCTTGAGGCTAGTTTCTAGTAGTCCCAGAGCAGTAGAGAGGGTGCCTAATGTATGGAAAGGCTTCCCAGAGGAGGAACAGGTTATTTGGTGTGTGTACACCATCTCCATATGTAAGATTGAGGGGCAGAAACTTCAGGCAAAGGGCTTGGAAACACAGGTGGGGAGACCACGAGGCAAGGGTGACAGGGGCTGTGGAGAGGAGTCATGGGAAAACAGTGGGAAAGAGCTTTGACCATGTATGGCAGTATACTTGTTGAATAAGTGTGTGAGGGAATAGGTAGGCTTTCATTCAATGGACATTTACTGAGTGCCCACAGGATCAGTCACATCATGCTGAAGACTGACAGAATGCTGGGAACAGCATAAAAATACCTCTCTTTGTGAGTTTACACTCAAGCATGGAGAATGAGAATACCCAAACTTTACAAAAATACCACATAGTATATATGAAAATGAAGATTAAGGCAGAAAAATTCAGGATGAGTGTTCGAAATACTCTATGTTTTTGTGCGTTTGCAGATGTGTGTTGTGTACACATGTGCACAAGGTTTTATTTTTAAGTATCAGAGGAGACCTTTTTGGCAAGGGGGTTTTGGGGAAGGATAGGGGATTGAGCAGCTGGGTGTTGGGAAAAGCATTCCAGGCAGTTGGAATAGCAGTGGCCCCCAGCTGGTACAGTACAAATGCCAGTGTGGCTGCAGCAAGGAAGCCTGGGCTCAGTGGAGAGAGACAGGATCAGAGAAGCCTCCTTCACCAAAGGAGGCTGTGGGCAGAGGGGTGACCCATCATGCTTCAACAATGTCCTGTAGTTCTCCTGTCTATTCTAAAGCCACATTTCTTCCAATATGAAAGGGTATGTTTGATATTGGTGTTCCTCTGCCTGTATTACTTCATGAAACTGAGTGTCCTCCAGTTCCATCCATAGTGTCTGAGTGTTGGTTTCTTTTTTCTGGTTCCTTTTTGGTGCTTGAATTAGGGCCAGTAAGTGGTCCCTGAGCATTTAGCTCAAGGCTAACACTTTACCTCTTTGAGGCACAGCTCCATTCCTGGTTTTCTGATGGATATTTGAAGTAAGAGTCTCATGGACTTTCCTGCCTGGGCTGGCTTTGACTTCAATCCTCCTATCTCATGTATAGTTAGGATGACAGGCAGCAGCCACCAGAGCCAGGAAAATTTATTGTTTATTTTTTTAGGCTGAATAATGTACTACAATATGTATGTACTGTCTTTTTATTGGTCCAGTGATTGACACTTGAATGATACCCTATATTATTGTGAATGGTGCTACAGTAAAAACAACATGCATGCAGATAAAAAAGTATTCTATGGCTGGCTGCTGCCAGGTCATTATTAAAATCTATCCTGTGTAGGAAAGTGCATGACCCCAGAAAACTTGGAAGTGGAGCTGTGGCTTAAGGAGTAGAGCACTCACCTTGAACATGGACTTCAAGCCCACGTATTGGCCTGTGCTTGCACCCACCCACACTCATAAACAGACAGAGAATAGTATGCTGTGGGTTGTGTTTACAAGGATGATTTTGGGAGGGACAGGGAAGGGGGAATGGGAAGACCAGCTAGGGACAGGGGCAGGGGCCTAGGCTGCAGTGGTGTCATCTAGGCAGAGAGAAATGGTTCTCTTCTGGAAATGGAAGATGACTATCTTAATATTGATGCTTTTTATAAGCAAGTAGTAATCGTACACAGGACATGACACACACTGATCAAACAAACCTCACCTTCCCCCTTTTCATCCCTCCTTCCCAACCTCTGGCCAGCACTAGTCCATGGTCAACATTATTCTCTACATATCTGAGCGATCCTGGGCCATTTGTCTCGATAACTTTACTTAATCTTTGCTTCCATTTGTCACGAAATGATAGCTTTCCAATCACTGTTATGCTTGGAAAATTCTCCTTTGTGTGTGTTTGTGTGTGTGTGTGTGTGTGTGTATGTGTGTGTGAGTATGTATGTGTGTGTGCATGTATATATGTGTGTGAAAGAGAGAGACCATTACCAATTTCTCCATTGATAGACATTTAGACTGAATCTATACCTGAGCTGCTATAAATAATCTAGAAATAGACATATTATAATTGTACTTGAGTTCATGTATTTATTTAGAGACCTTCAAACTGTTTGCCATAATGCTTGTATCAATTTACAATCTGTCTGACAGGAGTTCTCTCTTCATCCTGGCCAGCATGTGTTATCTTTCTATCATTTTGATTTTTTAAAAGTTTTCCAGCATGGCTATAGACACTGGACATTTTTTCATATATTTTTGCCTATTTGCATTTCTTCTTTTTGGAAATTTCTATTCAGATCATTTACCCCTGTCTCTTTTTTTTTTTTGCCAGTCCTGGGTCTTGAACTTGGCCTTGGCACTGTCTCTGAGCTTCTTTTGCTTGAGGCACTCTACCACTTGAGCCACAGCTCCATTTCTGGCTTTTCTATGTATGTGGAACTGAGGAAGCAAAAGCAGAGCTTTGTGCATGCTAGGTGAGCACTCTACCACTAACGCACATTCTGAGTCCTGTACAATTACTTATAGAATATAAAAACCTAATTAGGAAAGATTCTATCTTCCTTCAAGAGCCATTAAGAGTTCCATCCTGCATCATAATAGTTAGTAATGACTTATTAAGAATAACACCTTGGGAACTTTTCCACTTCCGGCAATTGACAATGGTGGCTGTTCCATAAACATATTTGGAAAATAATGTCACTGAAACCTTTTAAAAATGAAATAAAATACAAAATAAAAACATTGCTATGGGCAAACTCAGATAAACAGAGAGTCCTTTACAGAGCAATGGCAGACAAGAACTTGAACTACTCAGCAACAGTTATGGTAAGGTCTCAGCCCTTCGGACCTCATGGTCTTATCCTAAGGTTAAACTTGGCATCTTTTTAAAATCCTATTTGTGCCAGGTACTGGTGGCTCACACCTGTAATCCTAGTTCCTTGGGGGACTGAGATCTGAGGTTCTAGGTTCAAAGCCACCCTGAGTAGAAAGCCCATGAGACACTTATCTTCAGTTAACCACCAGGAAACTGTAAGTGGCATTGTGGCTCAAAGTGGTTGAGCATTAGAGCTCAGGAATAGTGCCCAGGCCCTGAGTTCAAGCCCGCACATGACCAAAAAACATACGAACATCAATTTGTTTGGTTTTGAAACAATGTAAATAATTTCAAATTGATGACATTTTAATTTCAAAGCAAATGAATAACCCTTCAAGAGACAAGAGGCAGGAACTCCACCCACCCTGACTCAAAAGGCCTTGAAAGTGAGTTGTGACAAAATGTAGTAAAAACAGCCAGTACAGGATAGGGTTGACTGGCAAATCCTCCTGCCACCACCTAGTCAATTATGAAGCCAGGAGGCTGTTCAAGCAGATGGTGAGTGCTATGCAATACCTTCACAAGAACGAAATCACACACAGATACCTGAAGCCCAGGAACATCCTGTTGGATGGCAAATGCAATGCCAAAGTCAGTGATTTGGGGCTGAGCATCACGGTGTTGCTGGGGCAGTTGCTAAAGGGGTTTTGTGGAGCCTTGATATTCAGACCTCGTGAAATGTTCCTTTACAAAATGTATGATGTCTATAAACAGGACATTTAGATCCCAGGTATGCTTCTGTATGTGAGGACAACAGGAAAGTTCCCATTTGAAGGGAGGAAGATGGCAGACATGGCTACACATCCTTGAGGCCATGTACACAGCTCCCTTTTATCTATCTGCGAAGAGACACAATCTACTTTCCAAACTGCTGACTGTGGATGTCACTGAGAAACCCATGGCTGGCTGTAGATGTGGGGTTTGGCCTGCTTCCTGATGAGCCACTGCCCAGCAAGCTGGACTCCATTAGTGTCACAGTTCTGTGTGACATGGGGTACAATATAGCTGACATTGAAAAGGCAATCCAGGACAGGGCATTCAATGAAGCCATGAGTACTTATCTGGTCATCCAAGAAAACTAAAAAGAGAGTGCCAGAAGTGTGGAGTGGAAAATGATGACTTTAGCTATTCCACTGTGTACAACTCCTCAGGAACTTTGCACTAGCCCTCTCTCAATGAAGGGGAGTCAGCTTCGCTGCACAACTTAACACCTTCAGTTTGCCCTCAGAATTTCAATTGCCAGATGATAACAAACAGTTGCCTCTGAAGAGAGGCCAAGGTCCTAGTCTGCCTGTCCTTCCACTCTGCTCCCCACAAAGCTCCAGTACTAGCTTAATCTGGGGCCAGGATTCTTTTAGCTGGCTGAGCAGACTAGAGAGTTGACACTTGGTTGAAAATGCCCTTCCCTCTTGGCAGCCACACGGGGAATCCATAGCCTCCAGATGGAATAAGTGATGGGGCTAGAAGAGTGTGGCTCACAGGATAGTCACCATTTTTCACAAACTCTGGTACTGTGTGAAGCCCAAAAACTAATGTCCACAGCTTAAGAACAAAGCTGTTCCAGAGAAAGATGTGCAGAACTCTGCCACAGCACTAGGGTGTGGAAAATCAGAGAGATGTGGAATTGAAGAGCTGCAGGAGGGGAGGGAGTCATACAGGAAGTTCACACTGCTGTGTGCCCAGAATCCTCAGCAAAGGTCTCAATCCAGCATAGCCAGGCATAGTCCTAGCATAGCTAGGGGGTTCTCCAGCTAGCATTCTTTCTAGTGAAAGGACAGCTGACAAGGAGCTGACTTTTAAATTTTGAAAAGTAGGCTGAAATGTGGCCTCAAGCTGTCTGTACCTTCTGAGCTTGGTGAATACACCTCAATCCCTTACTTTCAAGTAATGTCACTTTATTAAACAACTTTTCCCATTTGTCTCCGAACACTAAGGTGTTTGTGTCCCAAATGCTGCAGTAGGTCATCATCTCACCTTCCAGATATGTTGCATATTTTCCTACTTATTTACCTAGTTTGTTTACTTAGGTTTAAAGTGAGGCCCTTGGGCTTCAGGGGGATCTTAGGGGAAGGTGGCATCCTGGACTCGTTTCTCCTTTGGCAGTCTCTAGGTGACTGTGTACAACTCCTGAGAACACTATTTACTCTGGCTGGGTCGAAACTCAAGGGCACATCTTCATTGGGAAAATAGAACTGTCTCCATGGACCATGAGAGTAGTTTCTGCCCCAACTTTCCTCCATTTTAATGCAGTTTCTTGTGTGTTCTGTCTACACCTAATCACCATTCTAACATTATGCCATCATCCAAAAGTCCCTTATTTCAGACTTATTTACTCACAGTAAAAAAAAAAAATAGTAAATTTTAAAGACCCGATTTCCTACACAGGTTACTTACAATTGCAACTGCCCTGGGAGTCCAAATTTCTCTAATGGGAATCAGAGTGCTGAGGGAGCTGAGTTTCAAATTTGAGAACATTCTGAGCAAACAGAGTCCCTGGTTACACTGGAAAAGTGTATGAATTAAGCTAATTTTCTTTCCTTTCAGGTAGAGGTGTATAAACATGTTAAAAAACAAGAGACCTGAAAAAGCATGGATATATAGTGATATCTGTGGATGGACCAGGCCTGGGATGACTGTGTCTACACATGAGCAGATATTTGAATGAATCTGTCTCTCTGCCTCTGTCTCTGTCTCTATCTCTCCTCTCTTTCTCTTTCAGTTTGCATGTACATCACAGGTGCTCTACCACTTGATTCCAACCTCCAAGCCTGCATTTCTTTTTTTGTGTGTGAAAATACTGTACAGAGGGGTTAAAATTACATGGGCAAGATAATGAGTACATTTCTTATCAAGCATTGTAGTCTCCTCCTTTGTCTCCCCTCACATCCCTTCCCATCCTTCCTCCGCCCCCCCAGTCAATCCTACCTCCTCCAATCCTCCTCTCCCCTCACCCCTACTCTGCCAAAGTTGTAAAGTTTGTTTTCAACATAACGACTTGTACATCGCATTGTTGCAATAAGTCCACCTGTATTCCCTATTTAAAAGATTTGTTTTTTTCCTTCCCCTCCACAAATTATACCAACATCAAATACAGTGAAAGCACGGGTTATACTGTTGGGGAGGGACATACAAAGCAACAAAGAAATAATCTTATGTGTTAGAAACAATCCCATGAAAGAAAAAAAAACATTTGAATACATACCTTAGGGTTCATTTCCCCATTACATCAACTTATCTGACTGTTTCTGCTTGACTCAGATATATACTAGTTATTGCAAATAAAGGAAACCATGGGACCTATGTTTCTTTGGGCCTGGCTTACTTCACTTAATATAATCTTTTCCAAGTCTTACCATATCCTAACAAATGGGGCAATGTCATTCTTTCTGATGGAGGCATAGAATTCCATTGTGTATATATACCACATTTTCTTGATCCATTCATCTGCTGAGGGGCATCTGGGTTGGTTCCATATCTTAGCTATGGTAAATAATGCTACAGTAAACATAGTTTCGCTAGTAGCTTTAGTGTGGTATTGTTTGTGAGCATTTGGGTAAATGCCCAAAAGTGGGAATGCTGGGTTATAGGAGAGGTCTATGTGGAGTCTTTTGAGGAACCTCCATACTACTATCCAAAGTGGTTGGACAAGTTTACACTCCCAAAAACAATGCAGTAAAGTTCCACTCCAGCATCTGTTGTTATTAGAGTTCTTGATTTTAGCCATCCTAACTGGGGTGAGGTGGTATCTCAATGTTGTTTTGATTTGCATTTCATTTATGGCTAGGGAGGTGTGTCAATTGGTCATGTGTCTATTGGCCATGTGTCTATTGGCCATACTTCTTTCCTCTTCAGAGAAGTTTCTCTTTAAGTCATTAGCCGACTTAATTGTTGGGCAGTTGTTTCTTTGAAGATTTGTTGTTGGGGGATTTAATTTTTTTTTTTTTGGGTCCGGTCATGGGGCCTGAACTCTGGGCCTGGGCGCTGTCCCTCAGCTCTTCAGCTCAAAGCTAGCGCTCTACCACTTGAGCCACAGCGCCACTTCCGGCTTTTTTCTTTTTGCTTATGTGGTGCTGAGGAATCGAACCCAGGGCCTCAGGCATGCAAGGCAAGCGCTTTAACCACTGAGCCACCTTCTCAGCCCCGGGGATTTAATTTTTTGAGTTCCAGGTATATTTTAGTTATGTGACCCTTGTCCGTTGTATGAAGACCTTCTCCCAATCCATGGGCTTTCTATTGATCTTGCTAGCTATGTCCTTTGCCATGCAGAAGCTCTGCAATTTCATGCACTCCCATTTGTCCAACCTTTCTTTGATTTGTTGAGTTTCTGGGTCTCTATTAAAAAAATTTGGACCCGTGCCAAGGAGACTTAGGGTTTCTCCTATTCTATCCTGTAATGTTTTCAGAGTGTCTGCTTTGACTCTGAGGTCTTTGATGCATTGGGAGTTGATTCTGTGCAGCATGATATATAAGGATCTAGCTTTAGTTTTCTACAAGTAGTTAACCAATTTTGCCAGCACCATTTACTGAAGAGGCTGTCTTTCTTCGATTCTATCTTTTTAGCTCCATTATTGAAGATTAGATGCCAAGCCTACATTTCTATGCTGTGTTTTTGCTGGCTTTAAGTACTCTGTTCTGGGTGTGAAGTTCTGGAATAGTTAGGATTTCCGTCTAGAACCATACATACATGGCAGTACTTTTGACCTTGTTCATCTGGTGAGACACAGGTTGGCTTTTCTAATGTGGAAAAAGGGATTTGTGTACTTGTCTGGGGGACAGCTGTGTGAGGGACAAGTTACAAATGGATGTTGAAGGGGGTTGTGGGATAGTGTGTACAATCAATAGAGAGGCAAGGCATGTATACTGTTCAAGACTGTCTGCACTGAGAATTGGGATATCTTGATAGAGATTCTGGGAGTCCCCTCAGAGGCCCCCAGGTGTCACCCCTTCTGCAGGGCACCATGCTTCAGCACAGTGCTTCCTTTCTCTTGGCTTTTCTCTGTTGAAGTCTCTAGGCCTCATGAGAAATAGCAAAGTACATTTTGTTCCCCTAGGGAAAAAAGATTACTGGGAGACCTGAGTCTAAAATATTAGAACCTTCTGAACATCCAGAGCCCAGTTTTAGCTCCACAAACTTTATGAATTAAAACATTACCCTTCCTTTCAGCACCAGGTGGAGAATCCTAGGAAGGAGCAGCAAGATACATGAGAGAGCATGGAGATATATTGGTGCCTGTGGATGGACGGGGCCTGGATGGACTTTGCCTATGGATAGGCCCTGCTTGATATGACTGTATTGGGACATGAGCAGAAATTCAGTATGTTTGGATATGATCCATCACTGGGTTATTTGTGTTCGCTTCTCCAGCGGCATTAGATTTCCACATAGCAAGTGCTTTTGTCTGATGCTGCCTCAGCTGACAAGCATGTAATAGGGAGGATTTCGGCACACCTGATTTTGCTATGTGTGCACAAGGGTCAGGAGGCTGAGCCTGCAAAGCAGCTGATGAGATTTGCAGCAGAAGGTGGGCTGTGACTTCTGTTGGATCAATGATCCAGCTCAGGATTATTTGGGGAATAGAGCACAGCTAACAGGTTGAGAATGTATTCCATTGAGAAGAAGCAATGCAGAACAAAAGAGGGCAAAGGATGGGCACCTTCCTGATAGGCAAGGTTGACACTGATGCTGAAAGACAGCTGAGAAGATGAAGCTAAGGACTCCTGAATTCCACATGGACCAGTCTCCAGTGAAGAGGGTGGATGGGAAGGGAAATAGTGTTATTTTCCTTATTTTCTCAGTCCTTTCCATTCCTTTCTTTTTGTTGTGGGTATGTATTTGTGAGTGTGTGCTGGTACTGGCACTTGAACTGGGTGATTTTCTCTGTGTCTCCTTTTCTCTCTCTTCTTTCTCCCCATTTCCTCTCTCCCCTTTTCCAGGTAACTTCCCTCCAGACTATTCATCTCTTCCTCTTCTTCCTCTTTTCCTATTCTCTTTCTTCTTCTCTTCATCTTCTCTTCCCTTCTCCCTTCCTCTGTCCTCATAAATCTGTCTTTTTCTTTCCTGCCTCTCTGTAGCGACCGTCTACTCGACCAGCGAGGAAAAACGACCACCACACCAGGAGTCTTCTCAGATCACGCTTTATTGGAGAGCCTTTTAGTTGTAGGAGAGCTTGGGCGCGAGAGAGCGTGCACCCGAAACACAGCCGCTTATATAGGAGAATCGGAACGCGGGTCTTTCTATTGTTGGTCGCCTGCCTTTCACCGTCACCAGGTGTCATGGGATTGGCTGGGGACTCTACCTGGCTCGCGCACGCGCACAGCCCAGGCGTCCCGCCAAGCACCGTCTGGGGTGGTTACCTCAAAGCTGCAAGGGAGTGGGCGGAGTCTCGCCTCGGCTCCCTACAGTTCCCCCTTCTTTGTTTTATGGCAACAGGTAAGAGTAGAGGTTGGGCCTCTGTCTAAGACATTAGGACCTTGCACTGGCCTTCGCCTGAGGGGCGCGCCTTCCCCAGTGATGACCAGGCCCGTCCGATGCCTTTTTTGCAGAGGTGGGATCTTGGGCATCAACCCACTTGCAACCCAGCATGCTCTTCTTGAGGAGATGAGAACCATCTCCTCAAGTGCAGTGCACTTGCCTTGCACCCTGTCCCAAATTGCAAATTGCATACCTGTCCCGGTGCAATGGGATCCCCTGATCCCTCGGGGTGCTAAGGCTATGCAGAATGGTAAGGCTTAACTGCCTCTTAGGGCCGACAGCCAAATCTGGGGTGAGGATCCACTCTCCAAAGCGGCTAATGCTTGCAAGATAACAACCTTGTCCCTTCTGGTTTGGGCTCGAAGGCGACAGACCAACCATAGGCAGACAACGCATCCTCCCAAGCAGCAGGCTAAAAACATTCCGACTCCCACCCGCTCTTTGGAAAAGGACACCGCAGAGGCAATCCAGTCAGTAAATTGTAACAGCCCACAGCATCATCGGTTTAGCTATCACAGGGATTGCTATTAGCACTGTTGCTAACAGCAGGAAGATCAGCTGCATCTTCAAGAGGGGGTTCTGTTGCAGTCTCCACCGGCCTGGTCAGTCTCGTTGGCACCCAGTGAGGTACTTCTTGACTCTGTGGAAAAACATAAACAGCTCCCCTGGATCTCATTATTACCGGATCCGGTCCATACCATTTATTATTAATAACATCCTTCCACATAACCATGTCTTTAGTATCCATGGAGTCTCTTGTCATATGCCGATCTGCGGCAGACTGATCGTTGTCATTTAGAATTAAAAAATTAAGGGTAAAGAGCGCAAGAGAAAGTCTTTCCCTGGGGGACGCGGACTCAGCAATTCCCCCTTTTTGTTTTTGAAGCATTTCTTTTATGCTTCTATTAGCACTTTCCACTATACCTTGTCCTTGAGGATTGTAGGGCAATCCGGTGGTGTGGGCAACCTGCATTTGTGCGCAAAAGGCGCGAAAACCATGGGAAGTATAAGCAGGGCCATTATCCGTCTTAAGTCTAAGGGGCTTTCCCCAAGCTGCCCAAGCTTCTAAGCAGTGTATTCTGACGTGAGACACCTTTTCTCCTGCCAAAGGTGTGGCATGAATGACACCAGAAAAGGTGTCCACAGACACATGTAAATATTTCAACTTACCAAATTCCGTCAGATGAGTAACATCCATTTGCCATAGGGCGTTTGGTCTCAACCCCCTGGGGTTTACCCCCACATGGGGAGAATGAAGAAAGGTAACACAAGATTTACAGGCTTTAACAATATCTCTTGCCACATGCCTGGACAAATTATATCTTTTCCTAAGGGTATTAGCAGGTACATGATACAATCTATGAAAGTCTTTTGCCAATTCTACAGGATCAGCAGCAACCAGAGCCACAGCCCGAGTTGCCTGGTCCACCAAATCATTACACTTTGCCATCGGGCCCGGCAGCATAGAGTGGGTGCGAATATGTCCAATATAAAAAGGATGTTTTCTGGGCTGGGAAGTTGGCTCAGTGGTAGAGCGCTTGCCTTGCATGCCTGAGGCCCTGGGTTCGATTCCTCAGCACCACATAAGCAAAAAGAAAAAAGCCGGAAGTGGCGCTGTGGCTCAAGTGGTAGGGAACTAGCCTTGAGCTGAAGAGCTGAAGGACAGTGCTCAGGCCCAGAGTTCAGGCCCCACAACCGGACCAAAAAAAAAAAAAAAAAAAAAAAAAAGGATGTTTTCTGTTTAAGATAAGGGATTGAATCTGTAACAAAACATTAGAAATTGTACTGGCCTGCTTAACTGAAGCAGCAACTTCAAGAGAAGCAACGGCATTTACAACATATAATGAATCAGAAAATAAGTTAAAAGGTTGATCAAATCTTTTAAAAACTTCAAGCACAATTAAACATTCAACAGCCTGTGGGACATTCGGCCGAAAATTAAAGACTACCGGCTGTTTGTGTCCTTGAACAAAAAAGGCACCTTGTCCAGATTTTGATCCATCCGTAAAGATGGTTAGAGCATCAGCCAAGGGCTCCTTTGATGTGACAACAGGAAAATACACTAAATTTTTGTTAACTATGGCAAGCAGAGGATGCTTAGGATAATGATTATCAATTACATTTGGAAATGAGCAAACAAGAATTGCCCACATATCCACTGTGGCTGCTAAAATTTCAACTTGCTCACGGGTGTATGGAATAATTAATTTATCTGGAATTTTTGCAAAGTGCATCAAACAATACTTTATACCCAAAATTGCCTCTATTTTTATTTATTATTTTTTTTATTTTTATTTTTTTTCTCAGATCAAAATTGCCTGTTTAGCCACTAATTCAGGAAAATATTGAACAGTTTTTGCTCCCACAGAATCATAGCATTAATAGTTAGCCTTTGAAGCAAGGCAGTGGTATAATTGGCCGTCACTCCATAAGTCCGGACTGCCTCAACTAAATCCTTAAGCTGGAAGTAGGAAACCGGCTCAAGAATTCTCTCATTAGTAATGGGATTTTCAAAAACTGGAAAGGCTGCCGCTAACGGCGACCAGCCTTTTATAAAGTGACTCCGCCCCGCCGGCGGGCACGCCCGGGGGGCCTATGGGTGAGGGCCAGCTCTGTTTCCTCTTCCTGGCTGCTGCAGTACTCCCACCCCTAGGGGGCGCCACCCTCCATATCTGTCTGCCTCGTGCTACACCGCAGCCTCTTCTAACTCTTCACTATCAGCTGGATCGAGCTGCTCTCCCTCCTCCTCTAACATTTCTTCCTCTGAGTCACTCACAAGATTACTATATTCTTGGTCCCGCCCTTCCACATGTAGGGCTGAGAACCGGTTTGCTTTTAAAGAAGGGCACGGGGATCTCCTTGAGACCTCCTCCTCTCTGAAACCCTTCTCCTTTTGTGAGGGCTGCAGCCCCTCTTGCTTTAATTCTTTAGGATCCTTTTGTCTTTTTTCCCTTTTTCTTTTAGGCCTATTTTCCTCCCCCTTACTGTATGCTGACTCTGATAGACTATCCTGATGCCGTGTTAGTACTTTGCATCCTTCCTGGATTAAATCAAACCCTCCCTGGTCGAGGCAAGTGCGCACCATCAAAAAGACAAGCCACAAGGGAAGAAGCAATGCAAGCAACCAATAAATATCTAAATCTACAGTGAACAGCATACCGGGGGATATTTACCGATGTCTCCTCTCTGCGTGTTGAGTTCTGGCTCCAATTCGGCCTCTCGCGCGGGTCCCGTCCCAGGTTCGTTCCCGGGTTTCAGCACCAGTTGTAGCGACCGTCTACTCGACCAGCGAGGAAAAACGACCACCACACCAGGAGTCTTCTCAGATCATGCTTTATTGGAGAGCCTTTTAGTTGTAGGAGAGCTTGGGCGCGAGAGAGCGTGCACCCGAAACACAGCCGCTTATATAGGAGAATCTGAACGCGGGTCTTTCTATTGTTGGTCGCCTGCCTTTCACCGTCACCAGGTGTCATGGGATTGGCTGGGGACTCTACCTGGCTCGCGCACGCGCACAGCCCAGACATCCCGCCAAGCACCGTCTGGGGTGGTTACCTCAAAGCTGCAAGGGAGTGGGCGGAGTCTCGCCTCGGCTCCCTACACCTCTCTAGATCTTCTCTTTGAGTTTGAATGTTCATAACCAGTGCTGTACCACTTGAGTCACACCTCCAAGCCAGGATTTTTCTAGTTAATTGAAGATGAAGTCTGCCCAGGTTGGCTTTAACTGTGATCTTCGGGGTGTTAGCTTCTGGAAGAGTTAGGATTACAGGCATGATCCACCACCATCAGCAATGCTTTTGATCTTGTTAAACTGGTGTAGCACAGGATGGCTTCTCTGATGTGTAGTTATCTGAGGGACAGGTGTGTGAGGAACACCTTGAAAATGGTTGGGGGAAGGACAGGTGTGGTAGGCTGCTATGCCAAATGCACAGGTTGAGAAGTAGGTGCAAAATTGAAGGGTTTGAACACTGAGTGATGTCATATCTGGGTAGAGATTCTGTGAGTTCCCAGAGTCCCCCAGCTAACACCCAGAATTTGGGCATTGTTCTTCCTCTCCCCTTCAGTTCCCATGAGAAGGCTCTAAGCCTCATGGAAGAATAGCAGAGCCCTGTTTTTGTTCTTAGGGTATCAGAGTGCTGGTGAGCAGAATTCTGAACATCCAGAGCTCATTTTTTTCTTTTTATTTATTTATTTTTAAAATTTTTATTGGGAAAATACTGTACAGAGGTTTTACAATTACATGGGCAAGATGAGTACATTTCTTATCAAGCATTGTAGCCTCCTCCTTTGTTTCCCCTCCCCATCCCTTCCATCCTCCCCCCACCCTCATTCCCAATCCTCCCCCCCCACCAAATTTGAATCACATAAATGTATGAATTAAAATACTTTTCCTTCCTCTCAGCTAGAGGTGGAGAAATCTGTGAAGGAGCAAGAAGCCTAAGAAAGCATGAAGATATTGGATGGACCCTGCCTGGGATGAGTGCATCTGTACATGAGCAGAAGTTGGGTAAGATTGGATGTGATCCTCCACCCCTGGGCTATTAGTGTTGATTCAGCCAGGGACATTAGATCTGCACACAGAGGCAGTTGCTGAGGCTGATGCTGCCTTTGGTGACAAGTGTGTAATGGAGGAGTTAGGCCTTTGCTATGTGTGCACTGGGATCAGGAGGCTGAACCTGAAGAGAAGACTTGAAATTTGCAGCTAGAGCTGGGCTTGGGCCTCCTGGTGGATGAGGAGTCCAGGTCAGGGCTATTTGGGGTGCAGAATGAGATGGGATTCTGGTAAGAGAAGCACTGAGGGCCACAAGAGGACAAAGATGAGTACCTGGTAAATGACAGGATGCACACTAAACCTAAATGAGAAATGACAGGAGCTAGGTTATGAAAGGAGCTGAGGAATACTGAATTCCACATGGACCAGTGGTCAGTGAAGAGGGTAGGTGGAAGGAAGTACTTTTGATTTCCATGATTCCTCCATGCTTTTTTCCCCTTTTTCTTTTTGTGTGTATGCTTATGCTGGTACTTGGACGCTTGACCTCAGTGCTGTTTTCTTATTCTGTTTCCTTTTTTTCTCCTTCCTATCTTCCCTTTTCCCACATTCCCTCCTCTACCATCTTCTTCCCTTTTCTTTCTCCCATAACTTCTACTATTCTATTTCCCCTATCCCACTTCTTGTTCCTTTCATGCACACTTCCATTCTCTCTCCTTCACTTCCTGCTCATGAATTTGACTCTGACTCTCTCTGGTTTTTCCTCCCTCTTTCACGCTTTCTCCTTTTCAGCTGGCATGGTCATGTCTTGTTTACTATCATTTGAGTTACACCTCCAGACTTGCAAACCTCCAAATAGTCTGCAAACCTCCAAAGGGGAAGGCTTTGCCTTTTGCTTCCTTCCTCCTCTGCTTGCCTCTCCAGTGGCCTATCCTCAGGCCTCAGAGCTCTTCACAGGGTGTCCCTGCTCTGCTCTGCTCTGCTCTGCTCTGCTCTGCTCTGGATGGAGCCTCTTGCTGTCTGTCTCTCCCCAGCCCCTACTCCTCAGAACAGACAGCCTATATATAGGCTGGGCCCCTCCCCCACTCCAACAGCTATAAAAGTTTCAACCTCCACTAATTGCCCTGCCCCCACGAAGCCCACTGTTCCATCCCTTCTTGACCCCCCCCTACAGCTAGGCCCAGGGGAACAATGAGCTCAGCATGTGGGGGGGAGGAGGATGCCTTTGGCCATGCTGTTTATTACACTACCATTACATGATAGCTCCCGGCCTGCATTTTTCTAGTTAAGTGAAGATGGAGTGTTCCCAGACAGGCTGCTGGGATAGTTAGGATGACAGGCAGCTCCTCCAGCATCAGGCAGTGCATTTGACTTTGTTAGTCTGCTGTGGCATACCTTGTTTTCTGTGTTGTTATGAAAGGGATTTGTGTGCTTATGTGAGGCACAGCTGTGTGAGTGAGACCTCAGAAATGGTTGTGGGAGAAAGGGGGTGGTGGGCTGGTAAACAAATTGACAGGGAGGGAGGGACATGTGCACTGTACAAGTGGATCAGCACTGAGTGTTAGCTTATCTTGGTAGAGACACAATGAGTCCCCAGAGTGGCCGCCAGCTGACACCCTTTCCCCAGAGCACCAGGCTTTGGGTATGGTGCTTTCCCTTGGCAGTTCCAAGGGAAAGACTATTGGCCTCATGGAAGAGTATACCCTAATTTTTATGCTGGGTGAACCACTGTGCTGGGGGAGCTGATGTTCAATAGTCAATCATTCTGAACACCAAGAGTGCATTTTTGGAATCACAAAGTGTATACGTTAAAATATAACCCCTTTGTTTCAGCTAAACATGGTGAAATATATGAAGGAAAAGGAGACCTGAGAAGGCATGGAGATATAGTGGTACCTGTGGATGGACGGGGCCTGGATGGACTCTGCCTATAGACACATCCTGCCTGGGCTAACTGTATTCCCACATGAACAGAAATTCAGGAAGATTAGATATGAGCCTTCACCACTGCGATATTTGTGTTGGTTTAGGCAGGACATTAGCTTTGCCCAGAGAGGCTATGTGGAGACTGATGCTGCCTTTAGGTGACAAGCATATGACGGGGAGGAATTGGGCAGACCTGGCCTTTGCTATGTGTACACTGGGAATAGCAGGCTGAGACTGTAGAGCAGACTGATGCGATTTTCAGCATGAGGAAGGCTGGGCTGTCATTGATCCAGCTCAGGGAAATTTGAGTAGCAGTGATTCCCTCAAAGAATGGATGGGATTCTAGTGAACGAAGCAATGAGGGCCACAAGAGGGCAAAGATGGGTACATGGTGAATGATAGGGTAGACAGCAATAATAAAGGAGAAATGATGAGATCCAGGTTATGAAGAGAGCTGAAGAATCTTAAATTCCATGTGGACCAGTGTTCAGTGAAGAGGATGGGTGGAAGAGAAGTACTCTTGATTTCACTATTTTCCCTTTTTCTTTGTTTGTGTGTGTGTATGTGAGTACGTGCTAGAGCTGGGGCTTGATGTCTGTGTAATTTTTCTTATTCTCTTTCTGTTTCTTTCACTTCACTCTCTCCCCTTTTTCCTCCTTTCCCCCCATCATCTCTCTTCCCTCCTCTTCTAACCTATACCATCTCCTCCTCTACTTCCCCTTTTTCTCATCTTCCTCTCCTCTCTCCTTTCCATTACCTCTCTTTCTCTCTTCCTGTTCATGAATCTTTCTAAGACTGTTTGTTCACAAAAGGCTAGAACTCCACCACTTAGAGCCACAGTTCCACTTGGTTTTCTGATGGTTAATTAGAAATGTCTCACTTTCCTGCCAGGGCTGGCTTTGAACCAGGTCCTCAGAGCTCATCCTCCTGAGTCGCTAAGATTTCAGATGTGGGCCACCAGAACCCAGCCAGAGGTGAACTTTTGGTTCAATCCTGACCTCCTGCACATGAACTGCAACACAGGAGTGCTTTTCCGTCACACTTCCATTCAACATTCCACATTCCTCTTTCTCTCATGCAACATTCTCCTCTTCTTTTTTGTACCTTTCTTCAAAGTCACCTAAATCTAATTATTAGGTCCTCTCTCAATTTTCCAAAGCACTAGCTAGCATTCCCATTCACTAGCATCCCCTTTCTTGTAGCTATTTGCTAGAATGTAAAAGCTTTGGCCCTAAGTGGCTTTGGTATTTCTTGAGAAAATTTCTAGCAATTTGTAGTTATCCTAAACACTGTACTGAATGAATGAAAACATTATTCTATTGGTGATAGAAAGTTTGAGTTTTAAGCGCAATTTTTCTAGAATCTGATCACAGCCTAAACTGCCACTGGAAACATCCCTGAAAATTTCTTAGAGGTGGTATTTTCCTTTCCAGGCATTCCATCAGAAGTCTCACTTTATTCTGAATATACAAGTCTGCCAATGCCATGAAAAACTAGTTGGTTTCAACCTACTCAGTGAGAGGGGGCAGGGTGGGGGAACGAGTTTTATTACCACCCTCCTCCTCCTCGTCCTCCTCGTCCTCCTCGTCCTCCTCGTCCTCCTCGTCCTCCTCCTCATCCTCCTCCTGCTCCTCCTCCTCCTCCTCCTCCTCCTTCTTCTTCTTCCTGGGGTTTGAACTCATGGCTTGAGCAATGTCACTGAGCTTCTTTTGCTTAAGGCTAGCACTCTACCTCTTGAGCCACAGTGCCACTTCCAGCTTTTACTGTTGATGTGGTACTGAAGAGTTGAATCCAGAGCTTCATGCAGGCTAGGCAAGCACTCTACCACTAAGCCACATTCCTAGCCCATCACTACTTCTATTCTACCATATCTATGCTGTTTTCCTGCACCAGGATTTTCTGTGTGTGTGTTAGTCAATGTTGTGGTTTGAACTCAAAGTGTGAACTCTGTCCCTTCACTTATTTTTTTTAACTTTTATTGTAAAGAGGCTATACAGAGGAGTTAGAGTTACATGAGTAAGGTAATGAGTTCATTTCTTTTTTTTTTTTTAATTTTTTAAATTAATTTTGGTCCGTTCGTGGGGCCTGAACTCTGGGCCTCGACGCTGTCCCTCAGCTCTTCAGCTCAAGGCTAGTGCTCTACCACTTGAGCCACAGTGCCACTTCCAGCTTTTTTCTTTCTGCTTATGTGGTGCTGAGGAGTCGAACCCAGGGCCTTGAGCATGCAGGGCAAGCGCTCTACCACTGAGCCACTTTCCCAGCCCATGAGGTCATTATTTGTCAAACATTTTAACACCTTTTTTTTCAAGTTTTTAATTTTTTAATTGAGATTAAGTGATTACATACATTTCATAAAATCCACAGTATTGTGGGATAGAGATACTTAAAGTCACAAACACTTTTTAACCTTCATGAGGCGCATTGTCATTATCATGGTCTATAAGGTTTATGGTCTCTACAAACTTGACTTAAATTTTATTGAGTAGCTTTGTATATGTGGTCATCAAAGAGATTATTTTGTAGTTCTCTTTTTTTGTTGGATCTTTGCCTAGTTTGGAGATGAGTGTGATACTGGCTGTTTATTGAGTGGTAAGGACTTTCCTGTCCAGGCTGTCTTTGAACTATGATCCTCAGATCTCAGTCTCCTGAGTAGCCCAGCTCAAATTATGGGGTTTTGTTTGTTTGTTTGTTTACTTGTCAGTTGTATACCCTAGACTCTGTCCCTGAACTCTTTTTCCTCAAGGCGAGGGCTCTCCACTTGAGCCATTGTACCACTTCTGGTTCTCTGGTAGTTTATTAAAGATAAGATTCTCATGGACATTCCTGCCTGTGCTGGCTTTGAACCATGATCCTCAGATCTCTGCTTTCTGAGTAGTTAGGATTACCGGCGTGAACCACCAATGCCTGGCTCATGATATAGTTTTGATAGTGAAAAGATCCTGTCCAGAAGTCAAGATGGCCTTCACTGGTCCTGGCTCTGCCGTCTTCTTCAATCTTGAAAATTTTTCAAGATTTTCTTGACTGTTTTCAAAATTATATGCCACTTCTATTTTATCGATTGTTTTTCTACTTAGTCTTGTCTGAAGTTTTATCATGAGTTGACTTGGGTCTTGCATGGTTGAAAAGCTGTCATGAAGTGACACTGTGTGCCTCCCACTGCATCCCACCAGGTGGCTGGGGACATCAGTTTGTCCCAGCAGTGAAGTAGGTAATTTTTTTTGGGGGGGGTCCAGTCGTGGAGCCTGAACTCTGGGCCTGGGTGCTGTCCCTCAGCTCTTCAGCTTAAGGCTAGCACTCTACCACTTGAGCCACAGTGCCACTTCCGGCTTTTTCTTATGTGGTGCTGAGGAATCGAACCCAGGGCCTTGAGCATGCAAGGCAAGCGCTCTACCACTGAGCCACCTTCCCAGCCCCTGAAGTCGGTAATTTTGATCACTTGAAGATAGCCAAATTTGCCTGTTTTTCTACTGTAAAAATTCTCCTCTCCCTTTGTGACTGAGTGATGTGTGGGAAAACACATAAGGCTGTGGAAATATACCATTCCTCACACCACTGACAGTTTACTTATGTATTTACATATTTATTCATATCTGAACTGGCTAAGGGATTCCTGTTGAATGCATTGGGTTGTAATTCCACTCCTGTCATGGTTTTGATGTGCAAATGGTTCCAGACTTGGCCAGTGGGAGCTCCTTCTAAAAGACTTTTATTAGTGCTTTAATTTAATTTTTTTTGCCAATCCTGGGGCTTGAACTCAGGGCCTGGGGGCACTATCCTTGAGCTTCTTTTGCTTAAGGCTAGCACTTTACCTCTTGAGCCACAGTGCCACTTCCAGCTTTTCCTCTTTATGCATTGAAGAACCCAGGGCTTCATGGATGCTAGGCAAGCACTCTACCCCTAAGCCCTCATAAGTTCTTTTGTTCTTCACTAATACTCAAGATTGATGTTTATTTAGTACCTTCCATGCTCTGGCCTTTGAATAAACTATTATCCCAGGAGCTGTGGCTGGTTGGCATTTAGAAACCAACATCTTTTCTTTTGAGATATTATTGTTCCTAGGCCCTTTTGGAGAAGACAACTGGAAAATATATAAAATTAATATACAAAATACATGTATGCATGTATGTGGGTGTGCATTGATATATACAACTACATACATGTATATTTACACATACACACATTTAAATTTATATTAATTTCTTTTAGTAGTACAGAAATGTAAACTCAGTGCCTCTTGCTTGCTTCGCTTGTTTCCTAGTAATTGAGCCACCCTTTAAGCCCTGCTTTTTGCTGGTTGGTTTGGAGGTGAAGTCTAATAAACTTTCCTGCCTGGACTAGTCTCAAACTTCAGTGTTCAAGCTCTTAACCTCCTGAGTTTCTCAACTTCTTATTGGTACACCAATCTATGTATACTCAAAATCATGAGTTCACACTGACACCTCCAATTGCAATCTCACCCCAAATATTCTTCCAGGATTTTTTTTCTTTTCCATATTTGTAACTACCAAGAAACCCATTACCCTTGATAGGATGACTTACTGAGTCATTTATTCTGTTTGTAAACAATCTCCTGTGATTGCCTGTGATGTTGTAAAATAATGTATTTGGCATTTTTCCATGGTTCCTGACATAGAAATCCAAAAACACTCATGCTTTCCGGAGTAACAGGGGTGGTAGTACGATCTTTAGTTCTACTACTTGGTCATTGACCCTGGGTGCTCAATCAGAGCTCCTAAGACCTTAGTAATTTCCTGAGTTGTAGTAGCATCTGACCCAGAGCTATGAATCCTTTGGAATTTCCTGTCACAAAAGCATGTTCTAAGAGGTGCAACCCTTGATGTACACCTGGATAGGCTCAGGATGGGAGATGATCTTTTTATGATGGACTGGTAGTGCAAACCTTTAATCCCAGCATTTAGAAGGATAATGCAGAAGGGTCTTGAGTTCAAGGCAGGCTTGGGCTACAGTAAAACCATCTTTTAAAAAATCAGATTTAATAGGTACATTATTTGGGGATTAGCTCCAAATTTGTTTTTTGGTTTCATGAAATTTTGTTATGTCTGTTAAATTTATACTTGCCAAGAGATTCAAACTTGCCTGATCAGCCCATTCTCTCTCTATTGCTCTGTCTCTATCTGTCTGTCTCTCTGTCTGTGTCTTTCTGTCTCTCTGTCCCCCTGTCTCTGTGTCTGTCTGTCTGTCTCTCTCTCCCTGTCTCTGGTCGATGTCCTCATGGTTACCACATGGTTTCCAAGGTACCAGTAGCAGCATCCTCCCATGTGCCCAGTGTCCTTGGCAATGGTCCGCTAGGCCTCATGGAAGAGTAGTAGTAGAGTCCACCAAGCTCTCACAGAGACTTGATTCTTGTGAATATTTATCAGTCCCTTACACACTAGTTCATTCATTTCAGGAGGCATGACTAGTGCTGTGAGCCCAGCATACCTGGCATAGTCTCCGTGTAACACACTCAGGCCAAGTGCCTGGTGCTAAAGGATTCTGCAGCCGAGTTTCTGGTCAAAGTAAATCTGACACTGAGCTGGCCTTCCCAGGCTGAAAGACAAGTGGAAAAATAGCCTGAAGGTATCTTTACCTTCAGAGGTGGTAGGGGTTGCAGCTTGATCACATGGTGACTTCATCCGACAACCTTTTACCTTTGTCCTTTGAGGTGTTTTTGTTCCAAATGCTACAGCAGGTAATCACATTACCTTCCATGTATGTTTCTTGTCTGTTTATATACTTATTTGTTTTTTTTTACATTTGAGCTGAAGCCCATAGATCTGAGGGTCAGGAGGCATCCTGGACTCTGCTTCTCCTACTGTGGGCTCTAGATGACTGGGTCCAACTTTTCTTGAGCACACTTGTTATACTGGTTAGGTTGGAGCATAAGTGCAAGTCTTCATTGGGAAAGAAGAGGGACCTGTCTCCATGTACCATGTCAGTGGTTTTCTGCCCCACTTTCCTCCATTTCAATGCAGTTTCTTCTGTGTTTGTTTTCGCTATAATCCTCCACTCATCAGTATCCCAACATCCATCATCCAGGAGGACCCGATTTCACACTTATTGGCTCACAGTGGTAAAAGATAAAACATATATTTGAAAGACCCTAATGCATACACCCTGAAGTCATTATTGCAACTTCCTCTGTTAGCCCAATTTTTCTCCTCAAGTAAACAGAGTGTTGTGAGTGCTGAGTTTCACATATGAGACCACTGTGAACATGTACAGCCTATTTTTGGAATCACAAAGTATATTAATTAAAATATTTCCTCTTCCTTTCAGTGAGAGCTGGAGAAACCTCTGAAAGAGCAGGAGACCTAAGAGAACATGGAGGTATAGTGGTGCCTGTGGATGGAACAGGCCTCTGTGGACTTGGTCTGAGGATGGACCCTGCCTGGGATGACTACTTCTGGACATGAGTGGCGATTCAGTAAGATAGGATGTGACCCTCCACCACTGGGTTATTTGTGTTGGTTCATCCAGGGCCATTAGATTTTCACACAGAGGAAGTGCTGAGGGCTGATGCTGTCTTGGGTGACAAGTGTGTGATGGGAAGGACTTGGGCACAGCTGGATTTTGCTCTGTGGACACTGGGGTCAGGAGGCTGAGCCTGCAGAGCTGACTGATGATATTTGTAGCAAGAGGAGGGCTGGGTCTCCTGGTGGACAAGTGCAGTTCAGGATTATTTGGGGAGCTCCTCAAAGAATGTGGTGGGATTCTGATGATAGAAGCAGTGAGGCCTAAAGAGGGTAAAGGATAGGCACCTGGTGAATGACAGGGTTAACATTAATGCTGGAGGAGAACTGAGAGGCGGAAGGTCATGAAGGGAGCTGAGGAATCCTGAACTACTCATGGTCCAGTGTTCAGTGAAGAGGGTACGTGGGGAGGGAAGTAATGTTAAATTCCATGATGTTTCCATGCCTTATATTTTTTTCCTTTTGTTTCTTGGTTGTGTGTATGTGTTTGTGAGTGTGTGCTGGTACCAAGGCTTTATCTCAGTGCTTTTTTCCTTAATTCTCTTTCTGTTTCCTTTTCCCTCAATTTTCTCTTTCATCTTTCCCCACCTTTCCCCCTCTCTACCATCTCTCATTCCTCCTCTTCCTCTACCTCATACTGTCTCTTAGTCTACTTTTCCTTCCCCTCATCTTCCTCTTTTCTTACCTCACTTTTTCTTCCTGTTCTTAAATCTGTCTCTAACTCTGTCCATTTCTCTGTCTCAGTCTTTCTTTTTCTTTCTCTCTTTCAATTTGCATGTTCATGCCTGGTGATCTTCACTTGAGTCACACCTCCATGTCTGTATTTTTCTAGTTAATTGAAGATGGAGTCTTCTCAGACTGGCTGTAACTGCAATCCAGGTATCAGCTTCTAGGATAGTTAGGATTACAGAGCCTCCAGCATCAGGCAATGCACTTGACTTTGCTCATCTCCTGTGGCACAGGTTGGTGTCTCTGTTGTTATGAAAGGGATTTGTGTACTTATCTGTCACTGACACACAGCTTTGTCAGTGACACATTAAAAATGGGTGTGGAAGTTAGGTGGTGTTAGTCTGCTGTGCAGAATGGACAGGGAGAGGACATGTATAGTGTAAGTGTATCAACTATCAACACCCTTAGAATATCAGAACATGTGCACACTCAAGGACATGTGCACCCCCATTTCCTAGTGAAACAGCATGATTGAATAGCAGCTTCCTTCTATCTTTACCAAGATGTCTCAGAAGCACACAAGCAGATGGCTGCTCAGGAATTCCTCTGGAAATCAGCCTCCTTCAAACCCAACCTGATGTGCACGTCGAGAGGGAATTAGGAAGGAAAATGTGCTCTTTTCTTCCTTCAAGTTCAGCTCTCAATGCAGAGCTAGATGTGTCAGAAATGATCTCCTCTTAGTGATGTAGAGACTTCCAGGAGACAAGGCCTTGCTGCCCCAATAAGTGCAGCTGAGGCTCAGAGTGAGGGAGTGGACTTCAATTCACATCTGTGGGTTTGGCTTATGAGGCTAGTGTCTTGTATTCCTAGTGCAGTAGAGAGTGTGCCTCATTGCCGCTGTGATTTCAGTGTTGGGTTGCATTGTGGAGATTGGGGAAAGGGGCAGTATGCCAAGCAGGAGGCAAGTCATTTTATGATTCCATGCCAGCCTTGTCTTAAGGGGCAAGATGAGTTTTCTGTCCAAAACTCAGGTCTACCTTTGACTTTTCAATGGATGGTCTGATGCACAGGCATGCTAGAACACCTTTATGGAACAGCTGCAGTTCATTTGGCTCAGCAGGTGAAGGAGACAGGACCAAAAGTTGGCCCAGAGAATGAGGCTACCACCGCTTAGCCAGAATATCACACAGACCATTATGAAGGCTTCTAGCCAGCAGGACTGGATCAGGGCTGGAGGAAAGACTTGGAAGAACTGAAGAGGGAGGAGCCAATGTGGGATGGAAAGGCTTCCCAGAGGAGGAGCAGGGGAGCTGGTGTGTGCATTCCATCTCCATGTGTGAGATTGAGGCACAAAAGGCTTCAGGCAAAGGATAAGGAAACACAGGTGAGGAGACCATGAGGCAAGGGTGAGAAGGGCTGTGGAGGGGAATCTTGAGAAAGTAGTGGGAAAGAGCTTTGACCATGTGCAGCAAGATACTTGTCAAATACGTGTGTGAGGGAATCAGTAGGCCTTCATTCAATGGATATTTACTGAGTGACCACAGGGTGAGAGACATCATGCTGAAGACTTACACAATGCTGGGAATAGCACAAAAGTATCTCTCCTTGTGAGTTTTAACTCAAGCATGGAGAATGACATTACCCAGATTTACAAAAGTAATAAACAGAATACATCAGAAGGAAGATGTAAGGAAGAAAGAATGAGTAGGATGAGTAGTGGGAATACTGTGTGTTTGTATGCTTGTGTGTGTGTGCATGCATGTGCATAAGGTTGTATTTTTGAGCAGGGTATCATAAAGTAGACCTTTTTGGTGGGGGGGTGAGGATGGGACAGTATGTGGGAGTGAGCAGCTGGGTGTCTGGGGAAGAGCATTCTAGGCAGTAGAAATAGTAGCTACTTGAGAGAATGAGTTAGGAATGTCATTTGTGTCCAGGATTTGGAGATTAGCCAAAGTAAAAAAATGAAAGAATGAAAAGAAAGGAATGAAGAAAAGAAGGGAGAAAGGAAGCCTGGCATAGGTGGCTCCAACCTTTAATCCTAACTAGTCAGGAAGCTAAGTCCTGAACATCGTGGTTCTCAGCCAACTCAGGCAGGAAAGTTCATGAGACTCTTATCTCCAACAAGTTACTTAGAAAAAGCCAGAAATTGCCCTGTGGCTCAAATGGTATAGAGCATTAGTCTTGAGCACAAAGAGTCTCAGGGACAGTGCCCTGGTCCTGAATTCAAGCTCCAGGACTGGCAAAGAAAAAAGAAAGGGAAAAGAGAAGAGAGAAAGTAAAAAAGATTGGTGAAAAAAAAGTTTTAGAATCAAAGGAACTTTTCAGTCTGATCCAATCTGATCATACATTACTGTAGTTTTAAAGAGAAGTAGTGTTTGCCCAGAGTTTTGTAGTTAGTGACCATCAGCGTTCAGGATTATAGAGTACACTTTTAACTTTTAATCCACTATTTTCTCTGAGAATATTTCTCAGTTTAATGCTTCCATTGGTCCCAAAATAGATGACATTATATATTGCTCTGCTTATGCATTATAGTTTTGTGCTCAGCTTTATTTATTTATTTTTTGTCGATCATGATCTCTGGGCCTGAGCGCTGTCCCTCAGCTCTTCAGCTCAAGGCTCTACCACTTGAGCTAAGGGCACCACTTCTGGTTTTCTGGTGATTTGTTGGAGATAAGAGTTTCACGGACTTTCCTACCCAGGCTGGCTTTGAATCACAATCCTCAGATCACAGCCTCCTAAGTACTAGGATTACAGGCGTGAGCCACCGGCGCCCGGCCTCAGTTTTATCTTTGAAGTGAACATTTAAATAGAAAAAAAAATCCTTTTCAAGTTGTTATACCTTACTAAAGAATAAGTTTACCTTATTAAAGGATAAATTTAGTTAATGGAAGCCAATTTGGAAATAAGGAAGAACCGGTTTTTGAACAGGATAATGAAGAAACTTAGCTCCCAATTTGACCTCTAGGTTTTGGATACTTTTTATTGTATGGCAAAATTTTGATCTTGACTATTTTATTACTGTCTCCTTTGTAACCCCATTTGAAACTTGAAAATGATCTTTTGTAATACCAATCTCTTTCTATGAGAATATCTAGAACATAAAAGTTGGTCATTTTTCAAATTATTTTTTTAAGCTGGTCATTTTAAAAGAACCATAGTTGGAAAGCCTCCTTGCTTCATGAAATACCTCAATTCTGAAGATTACATTTTGAAAAGGTTTGGAATATTTAGTTGGGTGCAAGTGGCTTATGTTTGTAATTCCAGCTACTATAATTATGGCTACAAAGCCAGAAGTGGAGATATGGCTCAAATGGTAGAGCATTAGCCTTGAACAAAAAGGTTCGCAAGAATGGGGGTGGCTCTGAGTTCAAGTCCTAGAACTGGCAAACCAAAAAGTTTGTAAATTACACTACTGGCAGTTTAAAAAGCCTTACATATTGTGAAGTGGCCAGTTTATTAGATTTATCAGATCTAACAATACATTGTCTTTCTGTGTCCTGGGAGTCTCCAAGAATTGTATTAATAATTATTATGGAGTTAACAGAGCCTTTTGGAACCAGAAAAGCCTAGAGACAAGCTCTTCTTTTGGATACAGATTCCATGTTCTAATTAGAGCCAATGGGCTAGGATTTCTGTTCTCTTGGACAATGTTTAGGGTACTTCCAAGACAGATAGCTAAGCCTCACTCTACTTTATTCAGTGGCATTCATGCAATGTATTTCCTCATTACTGAATTTATGGAATGCATATATTATAATCTAATGTTTGTGTATACTCTCATCTTTATAAATTACAACTGATATTTGTAGGTTGGACACTCGTGGCTCACACATGTAATTCTAGCTACTCAGGAGGCTGAGAGCTAAGGATAGGTGTTCAAAGCCAGCCCATTCAGGAAAGTTCAGAAGACTCTTATTGCCAATAAGCTACTCAGAAAAAGCTGGAAGTTGCACTGTGGCTCAAGTGGTAGAGTGCTAGGCTTGAGCACAAAGAGGCTCAGGGACAGCACCAAGCCCAGAGATTAAGCCCAGGGTTGGGGAAAAAAAAAGCTAAAGGATAGTGTGTAGGCCATAAGTTCAAGCCCTGGTAACACACACACACACACACACACACACACACACACACACACACACACACACACACACGAGGTTCCAGGTAGAGAAGGCTGTTTAAACTACACACACACACACACACACACACACACACACACACACACACACACACACACACACAACAGGACCCAGGTAGAGAAGGCTGTTTAAACTAAGATTGACCACAGTATATGAAGAGCCATAAATGGAATACTTTGTTATTGCATATTTGTTTTTGTTTTCAAATAATTATTTAATTAGAAATATTCAGGCCAAGTGGGTAGCATGGAGAGCTGATACAGATATTTGGATATTACAAGATCCAATGCAGGTCTAAATTCGACCTGGATTTTTTAGGCCGATTAACTGTCTACATTAATTTAATTTATTAAATAGTGTCGTGTTCTGCTTTGAAGTGTATAAGCACAACTACAAGAGTGTTTCTGCTGTATTCTGAGTAGATATTTTCACAAAGTGTAGTTTTTAATTTCTTTAACATTTGACAGTGTTTGTGGCAACCACTTTTCCAATAATAACTACAGTGAACACATCTTTACTACTTTCCAGGCTGGGAACCACACAAACGAAAAGGTTATACTTTCAAAAAAAAATAATACATTTTGACCTGATGTAAAGTTTTCCCTAGTCCTGTCTTATTCTACATACACCAAGCAATTATTCTCTAGCTCCCATCATCTAGGAATCCCACATTCAATGCAATACTGATCATATGATTGCTCAGGAACAATTAGATTAAAGGGATAGGGAAGGGCATGGAATGGTGTTGTTTTCTACTCTCCATTTCCTGGAGGTTGGTGGGTAAAGGCTAAAGATTTCAATCCCCCAATGTTTTTTTAATCACTTAGCTATCTAGGGTTTCTACTCTAAGCAATTGCACTAGCATAAATTCAGGTGTTGTTGAAATAAATTCATTATAAATAAAAAGACATTCATATCACTCAGGAAATTCTGAGATTTTTAGGAACTCTGTTCCAGGAATCAAGGACAAAGATCAAACATATTTCTTCTCATACTAATACATATCGCTCTGAGCACTAATTTTACCTATGACTCCATAAAAAGCATACCGTTGCTATACACATTTGATATCAGAAGCAGTAAGTGATTTGCGCATAACCATAAAATTCATAGGTAGTAAGATTTTTAATTTAATTAATCTACCTTTGAAAAAAAGTGTAAAAATCTCTCTCTCTCTCTCTCTCTCTCTCACTCTTTCTCTCAAATCTTCCCCCCTCCATGAGTGGCATGGCCCCTCCTGTTCCTTCACAAGGTATTCTTTTCCTCATCCTCTAGCCCACAGAGCAAACAGGAATGTTGCTCTGGCTGACATGTCCAGCAGTGGTATAACATATTCATTCAAAATCACTTCCAGCAGACATTTCTGTTTTCTACAAACAAATGAGTGAGTATTTGCAAGTTTGATTTTTGTCCCTCTACTTTGTCACAGAATGACAACTTCTTCATATCTGGTATGTCTAGATGGACTAAATGTGGTCTTTGAAAAGGTTTGGAGAACTTGAGAGAAGGCTTTTCATATCAAATCCACAGTGAATCTTCAGGGGATTCTGGTGGGCATATGTGGCTGTCACTCTAGTATTCCTTGGATGGCACCAGCACTACTGTCTTGGCCATGAAATATTGCACAGGCTGTCATCCAGGACTTCTAGTTTCACCCCAGTTGTCTAGGGCCAGCAGTTCTCACTGCACCTCAGTCTTTCTCTCTTTTTCTCTACCTTCCTTCCTTCCTTCCTTCCTTCCTTCCTTCCTTCCTTCCTTCCTTCCTTCCTTCCTTCCTTTCTTCCATCCCTCCTTCTCTTCCTCTCTTCCTCCCTTCTACCCCTCCTCCTCTTCCCCCTCCTCCTCCTTTTTTTTTTTTTTTGGTGCCAATCCTGGGTGCTCTCTCTGGGCTTCATTTTGCCCAAGGTTAGCACTCTACCACTTGAGCTACAGTTCCACTTCTGACTTTTTCCACATAGTTCATTAAAGTTAAGAATCTTAAGGACTCTCTTGCCCTGACTAGCGTGCAATTGTGATCCTCAAATCTTAGTCTCCCGAATAGCTAGGATCAAAGCCTGATTCACTAGTCCCAGCTCCATCCAGAGTTTAATGTTGCACCCAGTGTAAGAAAAAGTGTTTTCTATACAAGTACAGTAGTTTGTTTCCTTTGTTAATCTTAGGAGAATTTTTTTGTTTTTGAAGGGTTTTGATTTTGCCTAGGTGGCTTGGGTCTTGTTAATCATATTTTAGTTTTCCTGAGCACTTTAAGACATCCTGTTTAAAGCTCCTTGAAGTGTAATTACATCCTGTTAATTAGGCCACATGCTTTTGCAGATTGTGAACCTGAACTCAGCCAATGTGAGCAGAGGGGCAGGGCTTGCTTGGTTAGCTCTGTGTGCTTGCTTGCCAGATGCCTGTCTATGACTTACCCTTTTGCAGAAGTAAACTTTGCTTTGCAGATTTCCTTTCTTTCCTATGCGACACTCTGACATCCAGAGCTATTTCTAACACTAGTTATCTGGGACTTCGAGTTGTTCTGCTGTCATCAAGGGCTTCTCATTGAACTCCAGTTATCTGGAGCTTCGTGGTATATTCCCTACCTCTTGCATCAGACAGGCATCATCCATCAACGGGGATCTCATGGTTGCACCTGCCAACATCGGGCTTGTTGTTGCAACTGCCATCCTCTAGGGCTTCTCACTGCACCCTAGTCATCCGGGTCTTTGTGATGCATCCACCATCATCCGGGGCTTCTCCTTGTACCCACCACCATCAGGGCCTTCTTATGATGCCCGGGTTTTGTGGTGTATCTGCCATCATCAGGGATTTCTTTTCTGCCACCATAAGGGCCTCACGTGGCACCTGACATCATCTGGGACTTGGCTGACCTTCCAGGACTGTTAAGACCTTCATCTGCCCTTGTTATGGGCTGAAATCTTCTTCTCTGGGACAAGGAGAACACCCCAGGCAATGCATCAGCGAGCTCCCAAGCCAAGAATGCCGGTGAGTTTTCTAGGTCATCCGCCTTCTCTGTCCTCCATCTCCGGAAGGCCTCTGCTGTTCTTCTCACCTTGCCAGCCCTCGGCAGCCCATGGACGCCATGTTGTCAGCAGTCTGGCGGGGCCCTCCCCTGGGCTAGGCAAGGAATAGAGGGCTCCAGGATAGAGGTTGAGGTCTGTCCCTGTGTCTCCAGTCACCCTACAAAGGCCTGTCCATGGGTTATCCTGTGGAGGGCCTGACCAAGGATCCCTGGGGAGCTCTGCTGAATGCTTGTCCTTAGTCACTCTGCTGTGGCCTTTCCCAGGGTCCATAGCTCACATCCCAGGATCGCTGGTTCACCGCTGCAGGCCTTTGTTCCTGTTCCTGTATTTATCCTGCATTCCCAGGCTTATCCAGAGGCCAGAGAAACCTGCTGCCAAGGGCCCCATGGGAGCAGGTCTGGCACAGTCCCTCTGTCCTGATCCATCTCACCCTGCTCTTCCTTGGTACATAAAGAAGCTATTGACTTTTTGAGTGCTGGTGTTATATCCTGCTATGGTTGCCAAAAATAGTTATAAGATGTGGGGGAATATTGGTGGAATATTTATGGCCTTTTAAATATAGGCTATTACTTGCTAATAGAGATAATTTGAGTTCTTCATTTCCTATTTGAGTTATTTTTTTTAATTTCTCTTGTTTTATTGCTTCATCTAGGAATTCCAACACTGTATTGAATAAGAGTACTTAGAGAAGTTGCCTTTTCTCATCTGATTTTTAGGGGAAATGATTTGTTTTCCTCATTTAGTATGATCTTGGCTTCAGCTTTGTTGTATTTAGCTTTTGTTAAGGTAATTTCTTTTTGTGTTATTTCAGATGTGCTTTACACAGAATAAGCCTCAATTGCTTTCTCAATCTCCTAGTGATGAACAGCTTTCATTGAAGTTCTTTATGTCGTTATTATAAACAGTTGTACTTTTTCCATCTTTTCATTTTCTTATGAAAAATTATACTAAGCAAAGTAACAAACTAACCCAAAGTTAACAGGTTGCATGTGGTAATTAGAATGTGCCTATAAATCTACAAGTAATCCCAATGCATAGTAAAAGACTGGTAATTGCACTTGGACATTCACAAAGGAGGATATTATTAGGAGAGGATTGCAAAAGCTCAATGGCTATGTGTGATTATATAAAATGATACTTATAGAAATGAACTCCAAGAAATGGAAGCAAGAGATTTTTATTGTACTGTTTGGTGTTCTATTTTTTCTTTTTGTCCTTTTTTTCCCCTGTTGGTTTATTCCCTTCTGCTGCTGTTTTTGATTTCTGTACCCTTTTTCTTATGTAAAGTTTACCTGACTTGGTGAGGGGAAGGGGAAAGACAGAAATGATGGGACATAAGATGAACCAATTCAGCAGTGAAACCCAGTAGATGCTATATTGGAATGAACTATACAACTTGGAGAGGGGGAATAAACATAACCAAAAATTATTCGCCATCATTTTTTTCTTTTACCTCCCTTTCCCCTTATCCTTCTACGTAATTAGAATCATGTTATAAGTGTATGTATATATATATATATATGTATATATATATATATATATACATATATATATGGGAATATAGACATATGTATATAGACAAAAACACACAATGCTGTCTTTTTTCGCTTGACTTACCTGGCTCACAATGATGTTTTCCAATTCCATTCATTTTCCCTTCCAAAGGGCATTTCATATTTTTTATGGATGTATAATATTTGATGGTATATGTACAATATCTGTTGTATTAATTCAGAGGATTTAGTCATTTGGCTATTGCAAATAGGACCATAATAAACAGTATCTGGCATGCAGATGGTTTTCTTGATTCACACTAATTTGGATATATGCCTAGTAGTGGGTTGGCAGAGTTAGGAGATAGTTCTAGTTTTACTTTCTTGAGGAAGCTTCATAATAATTTTGGTTACACTAGTTTATATTCCCACCATCAATGTTTGAGGGTCTTTTCCCCCTGACTTCTTACCAGCATTTGTTGTTTGCTTTTTTGATGATTGTCATTGTGACTGTGGTGAGATGGAACCTTTGAGGTTTCCTTAGGACTTTTAACTCATGTTTCCTTTATAGCTAAGGATGTTAAAATACTTTTTAGATTTCTTAATCTGGAAACTGTTCAGTTTTCTTACCCATTAATTCGTTGAATTATTTATTCATTTTCTGTTTATTTTTTTCAGAGCTTTGTATATTCTGGACATTTACTCATTTACCTGAATAGCTAGTGAATATTTTCTCTCATTCAGTGGATTGTTTGTTTTCAGTGGATTGTTGCTTCTACTGTACTTAAACTTTTTAATTTGGTGCAGTCCCACTTGTTACTGTTCTTGTTTTCTGGGTAAGTGGAATCTTACTCAGAAAATAATTAGATGTGCCGCTTATCTTCTGGGGAAATCTCTAGACTTTCCTGTAGTAGATTGAGAGTTTTAGGTCATATTTTTGAGATTTTCAGACTATGTGGAATTAATTTTTGGAGAAAGTGAGAGATGTCAACTTTCAGTGTCCTTCAAGTGGATAACCAGTTTTCTTAGCACTATTTGTTGAGGATGCTATTGCTTTCTACTGCACGTTTTTATTTTCCTTGTTGAAAATTAGGTGATTGTAGCTGTGTGGTTTTGTTCCTGGTCTTCTTATTAAGGTTTATTAGTATTTGGGTATATTTTTGTGCCAGTACCAATCTGGTTGTATACTGTGTTTCTGTAGCATAATTTGAAGTGTGTTTTCCTGATACCTGTAACATTCTTCTTAAAAATTTAGGCTTACTTTTGCTATTTTTTAAAAAATGTTTTCATTTTTTTAAACATTTATGATTTTGCAAGCTAGCAGTAAAATATTGCTTTCAGTATTTTACTAATTGGCACCATATGCCTTTTAAAGCTAACTGGAACATTGTTTCACTGTAAATGAGTGTAAAATAAAGATGATTATTTCTAATATCCAATCATGTGATCAGTTATGAATTAAATCACTATTTTTGGCTCTATGTAAGATGTGTAGGGCCGTGCAGGTGCTGTGGGCGGGAGTGCAGGGAAGGCGAAGAAGGGGCCAAGCAGGCCAAGGGATGGGCTCCCACTCCCAAGGCCACCAGCACTGTGCCTGCTGGGTTTGGCTGCCTCCTGCTGCAGTGCTCAATACCCAGGCTCAATTGCTCGCCCACTCCCTGGCTCTTAGGCTCCCTCAACCTGGACCTGGATGCCTGTTGCAGAGCTGCAAGGCGGCCGGTGCCCTGGCTGGAGCTGCTACCTGCAAGAGAAGGCAGCAGAGGCCGGCTTGGCAGGCAGCTTGCTCTCCCACTAGCCCTCAGTTCTGCGCTCTGTGCTCAGCTTTCACGCTGCTGTTCTCTCTTCTGGCCTGGCATAGCCACTACAGCCCATGGCTGCCTCCCTCCTCTTCCCTTCCCTGCCTCTCTTCCCCCTCCTCTCTTCCCTCTATCCTGCTCCACCCCCTGTCCCTCCCCTGCTTCCTGTCCTCATTTCATCTCCTTCCCCCTCTTCTCCTGAAAGGCTAATGAAGTCTTCTTATTCATAATAATGTCAGTTTCTGTCACCTATCTATCCTATATCAATTTTCTTTGTGCCGGACTTCACTGGATTTGGACCCTTTGTTTTGGGAAGTCCCGTGCAAAACCTGCCTTCTATGGACAGAGCTGAAAGTTCTAGATGTTCTTCATCTTGCTTTATAGTCCTACCCAAAGTCCGGTGTGCATGGTTTACAGTGCTGGGGTGCCCACCTATTGCTCTATGACCTCATTTCTGTTTTGGCCTTAGAAGCTGCCTAGCTTCCTTTATAATGGGTATTTTGCTAGCAATTATCTTCATATTTATACTTCACAGTCAGTATCCTGTTATTTTGGAAGCTACCAAATAATCCTTCAAAATGTTCCTTTCTTTTTTAAACTGTCTGGGATCATCCCCCTCCGCCCCCCGCCCCCCCACACACACTAAGAAACTACAAAGGCTAGGAAACTTCTCAGCTCATTTCTTTAGAAAATGGAATATCTAATTTCTCTCAGGACAGTGAGTATTTCCAAGGAGCCTAGGATTTTAGTCAAGAAAGAATTTTTTTGGGGGTGGTCCGGTCTTGGGGCCTGAACTCTGGTCCTGGGCGCTGTCCCTCACCTCTTCAGCTCAATGCTAGTGCTCTACCAATTGAGTCACAGCGCCACTTCCGGCTTTTTTTCTTTTTGCCTATGTGGTGCTGAGGAATCGAACCCAGGACCTTATGTATGCAAGGCAAGCACTCTACTACTGAGCCACCTTCCCAGCCCCGAAAGAATTTTGACGATAACCTTGTCAACTGCATATATTGATCTATTATGCTTATAGTAGCAATAGCCTTGGGATATATAGCTATGGAATATTGGGAAATTCAGTTAATTAGTTGGAGGGTGGTGTGTTTATTTGTATATGTAGATATTTGTTTGCATAAATGTGTATATAGAAACATAGATGGCCTCTAATGTGAAAGAGTTGAATTTACTCATATCCAGAGTTTTTGGACTTCAGTTCCTAATTATGAATTCTCATTTTCAGTAGTTACAAAATGCTGAATAAATATAAATAATAATTAAACCATCATAGAATCATAAAAGAAGTGAATTTATAGTTTTCTTCTGAGAGTTTAAGTTGATAGGATGTTTTGATAGATCAGTAGCAACAGATATCCAGTTGTAATTTTATATATGAAGGGACATTGGTTGCTCAGGTTCATACCTTATCACAAATTAGCTTTTACCAATATTATAACTTTCTAAGTCCCTTTGTTATAGTTTCTTAATTCAAGAAAGAAATAACTTAACCCCTATTAATAGAGAATGTATGTTTGTGATAACATTTTCTATAGCTTTTCAAAAACTTATATTAGGTAAAACTGTTTGTAAGGTCACTGTAAGTCATAAAGTCAGTAAACTTTAGATATTTATGTTTGAATACTTTTTTTGCACTTCATAGGAAGTTGCAGAAACATAACTGTACAGAGTATTTTAGTGTTATATAGGGCTGTATCCAATTTATATATTTTAGAGATGAGAAATTAGAGATAGATAAGAGGCCTAAGGCCCTGTGACTGGCCTTCAGTGTAGATCTGACCCTAGAACCTTGTGCTTATTATGGTTAAGATGATGGTTCTGTTGATTATTGTGGTGATCTAGAATGTTCAATGATGCCATTTTGACTATCTCTTGTTCAGTGTAATTTTTGCTTTGGTAAGCGTATTTAGGATTCCAGAAAAAAAATTAGAGAGGGGTTTTGTTTTGTTTTTTATTTTTGTGAGTCATGAGGTATGAATTTAGGGCCTGGGCAATGTCTCTGACCTTCTTTGCTCCAGGCTAGCACTCTAAACTTTGAGCACAGCTCCACTTCCGTTTTTCTGGTGTTTAATTGGAGAAAAGAGTCTCATGGCTGCCCTGGCTGGCTTTGAACTGGGATCCTAGATCATGAGTAGTTAGAATTTGTGAGCCACCCATGCCTGGCTCAAGAGAGGTTTGTTTTGTTTTGTTTTTTAATTTATTAGTATCCATTAGTTACACAAGAAGAATTTTGGTGTGACATTTCTGTACATGTATACAATGTGTCCCAATCACAATCTCACCCTAAGAGAAATAGTTTTCAAAAAACAGAACTGAGTACTTTAATGCTGGAAGCTATGATTTATTCTGGTATATAGGTTTAGATTTAGGCTTTGAGTTTCTACATTTTGTGTCTATTAATATTATATGGAAATGTAGGACTGACTTAAGGTCTTCTCTTCTTAAAAAGTTGATCAAAACATTAATGTCATAGAGTGGGTGGTGAGACCATTTAACCGGTGTTCTGATTAAGAGTCTGTTATTACCCAGACACTAGGGTTTATGCTTTAATCCTAGCTACTCAGGTGGCTGAAATCTGAAGACCACAGTTCAAAGCTAGCATGGACAGGAAGATCCATGAAACTCTTATCTCCAATTAACTATGAAAAAGTTGAAAGTGGGGCTCTGGCTCAAGTGGGAGAGCATTAGGTTTGAGCAAAAAAGCTGAGAGGCATGGGGCTGGGAAGGTGGCTCAGTGGTAGAGTGCTTGCCTTGCATGCATGAGGCCCTGGGTTCGATTCCTCAGCACCACATAAGCAAAAAGAAAAAAGCCGGAAGTGGCACTAGGGCTCAAGTGATAGAGCGCTAGCCTTGAGCTGAAGAGCTGAGGGACAGTGCCCAGGCCCAGAGTTCAGGCCCCACAACCGGACCCAAAAAAAAAAAAAAAAAAAAAAAGCTGAGAGGCAGTTCCCAGGCCCTGATTTTAAGCCTCATTAATGGCACATGCACACGTTTGTACATAAACACACACACACTAAACACACACACACACAGAGAGCCATTATTGATTTTGCAAGTGCAGTGCAGTCCTCTCTTCTTGACTGGCAGATTTTTGACATAATATTTTATAGTATATTTAATAATCCTGACATTTATTTAAAGCAGAAAAGCAAATCTTCAACTTTATAATGGCTTACTAAGAGTTATGAGATCACAGTGATATGTTCTGAAAATAATACCAGATGGAGATCAAATCAAGGAAGCAGAGATAAGACTCCCACTGACAATGAGTTCTGAAATGCTTGTGTGGATATACTTGTAACTAAGATTCAGCTGATCTGGTTTCTTAGATATTCTCTACCTCTTTCTGTATTTCACTATGATCTCTTCCCAATTTTTTTCTTCTTTTTCATTTTCTGCCTTGATATGTTAATACTTTGTTTTTCTTCAGTGAAAAGCTATTGGATCTCCTTTTAAACAAAAAAATACATGGTTTTATGTAGGTTTTACATTTGACATCTTAAAGTTTCTAGTTCTCTGGAGTTAGAATAATAATAATTCAAACGCTGAAATAGTTTTGAATAATAAAAAATACTGTTCATCCTTACAGATACTGAATTCCCAGTACTGTTTTGGGCTATATTTCACAGCAGAAGAATGGTTTTCAATACTCAACAGAATCAGCTTTGCTCTGAGAACTTTTTCCCTGTGTTATTAATTTCACATAGTTTGGATATGTCAGAAGCACTGCCTAATTACAGACTGTGAACACGATTTATGTATTTGTGTTAATTAGAATACAGAATAACAAGAATATTAAAGAAGGTAAAATAAGTGGGCATTTTTGATTGTCAGAAAACTTTACATTATATAAAAATATTTTTAACAAATGTTTTTTTTTTTTTTTTGGTCGGTTGTGGGGCCTGAAAGGTGGGCCTGGGCGCTGTCCCTTAGTTCTTCAGGTGAAGGTTAGCACTCTACTACTTGAGCATCAGCCCCACTTTCGGCTTTTTCTGCTTATGTGGTGCTGAGGAATTGAACCCAGGGCCTCATGCATGTAAGGCAAGCACTCCACCACTGAGCCACCTTCCCAGCCCCAAAGGTTTTGTTCTTTAATATGCTAGTTACCCCATTGCTCTGTTATAGTTCTATACAGTTATGGGGAAGAAAAATTTATAATAATGATACTCTGAAATAAGGTTGCTAACTCCTTTTTTTTGGGGGGGGGGCTGGTCCTGTGGCTTAAGCTCAGGCCCAGAGGCACTGTCCCTTAGATTCTTTTGCTCAAGGCTATCATTCTACCACTTGAGAGTCACAGCTTCACTTTCAGCTTTTTTGGTAGTTTATTGGAGGTAAGAGGCTCATCGACTTTCCTCCCTGGACTGGCTTCAACCCAAGATTCTCAGATCTCAGCCTCCTGAGTAGCTATGATTATAGGTATGAGCCACCAGTACCCTGCTCAGGGTTTCTAACTTCTTTGAAAACAAATGTTTTTTTTAAAAAATCTTTTTAAAATAAGGAAACTTTAAAAAATTGACACCATTATATGAAACTATCATAATAATATAGGTGGAAAAAGTAAAGTTGTTTGCTGTGGTATGTATCATGGTAGTGGAGAGGTCAGGCCTGACTTGCTTGGGCTGCCTATAATGACTCTCCCCCAATCCTGGATTCCCTGGCTTCATTTTAGTACAACATATTTAAAACACTGAAAAAATATATATGTAAAATGTATGTTGAGAGTCTCTACTAACTGCAGTAAAATTCTTCACTTTTAGACCTTGCTAAAAATAGAATATTACCTGAGTAGTGCATATGTTATATGAGTTCATTCATTTATGATTACATTTGGTGGGAATCAAGGTCTCCGGTAGAATTATCATTGGGTAACAATATTTCCTATACAGGTTTAGAGATCACATCTGAAAGAGAATTTCAAAAGGATTTTTCGTTGAAGCAGCTAATATATTAGCAGGTTTTTCAACATAATTCAACATATATGTATTGTATGTCCATGGTATACAAGGCACTGAATTATCTCTCAAGAATACAGAAAAGGAAGAAAACAGATTTTGTACTCACAGAGTTTATGGTTTGATAGCAGAAGAGGAAATTTTATCCTTGTATGACTTTCCCAGATCACAAAGTCATAGAAGAAATTTAGTTCTTAGTTTCCTTTTTATTCTACATATGAAAAAAAATTGAAGTGATTTTTTTTCTCTCATTTATTGTCTTTGGCGGTGCTGGAGATTCAACATAGGGCCTTACCCAGGCTAAGGAAGAGCTATGTCAGTGAATTGCAAGTTTTTATGAAAAAGTTAAACATTCATACAAAAGTAAACAGAATTCTTTAGTGACCTCTCTATATCTATCTTCAATCAAATGTGGCAAATTCTGTTCTGTCCTCTACCTTTCACACTAATTGATACTGAATCAAATCTCAGACATATGACTTTACCTGGAAACCTTCATGGTGCAACCAAAAATGACAGGACTCTACAAAAAACAGAATAGTTATTACTCTTAGCAGCTAACAGCAGCATCTTAATGCCATTTAACATGCTGACATTTTTATAAATGACATAAATACACCCCAATAATTGTTTGACACCTTTTAATCTTTGTAGGTTCACCCCCTGCATCTTTTTTCTTCCTAGTTTTTGTTTGCCCTTTAGAATTTTCCATGCCCAGATTTTCTCTATGATTGTTCTCTTAGTGTTTCACGGTATAGTTTAATAAATTCTTCTGCCTTGTTTATTTTCTGCAAATTGATAATTAAGTTTTCAAGGTTTTATCCAATTATGGTTAGACTATTTTGGTTATATCTACCTCATAGGTTAGGAGGTGGCCCTCCATCCTCAGTATAAGAAAGATACAGACTTACAAGGTCTGGTTCTGCCTCTGCCTTTCTGACTCTCTCTCTCTCTGTGTCTTTCTAACATGAGAAAAATGGTGGTCAGTGCATAGATACATTAAATCACTAAGGGCTGCCCAATGGTGATGTTATAATTCTATGATCTCTTTCATTTGCTGAGTGTCCAGAATACATTTATAAAGAGAAACATGCACTGTTTGCTTAAAAACACGGTTGTAATTTGTGTAGTTAAAGAAAGACCAAGCTAGGCACTGGTGCCTCACGCCTGTAATGCTAGCTACTCAGGAGGCTGAGATCTGATGATCGCAGTTTAAAGCCAGCCTGGGAAGAAAAGTCTGTCAGACTCTAATCTCTAATAAACCACCAGAAAACTGAAGTGGAGCTGTGGCTTATGTGGGTAGAGCACTAGCCTTGAGCTGAAGAGCTCAGGGACAGTTTCCAGGCCCAACAGATCATGACCAACAGAAAAAAAAGGGAGGACAGATATTTTATTTTTGACTTTTATTGGCAAGTTTTCAAAATGATGTACTTCTCTATTATTCTTCAAAAGGAAAAAAAAGAAAAGGCTCACCACATCGCCTTAATTATGATGGCTAATTGTATGCATCAAGTTGAGTGGGCTAAAGATTTCCAGATAGCTGACAAAGCTATTTTTGGGTGAATATGAGGATGTTCACATGAGAGATTAGTATTTTGATATGTAGATTGAGTAAAGATCACCTTTTTTTTATTGTGAAAATACCGTACAGAGGGGTTACAATTACATGGGCAAGGTACATTTCTTTTCTTTTCTTTTCTTTTTCATGGGCAAAAATGAAAGACTTTATCTAGAAAAATAACTAAAGCAGAACAGGTTGTGGGTGCTGGTGGCTCATATATTGGAATACTTGTCTAGAAAACACAAACAGGATTTTGTTATCCTGTTTGTGTTCTCTAGACAAATAACAAAATGTTGAAACAAGGATACGGGTTGACCCATTGTAACAATGAGATGTACAAGATATTATGTTGAAAATGAACTTTACAACTAGAGGGGGAAAAAGGGGAATTTGGGGAGGTGAGGAAGGAAGGGATGGTAGGGCAAAAACAAAAGAGGAGGTAACAATGCTCAACAGGAAATGTACTCATTATATTACTCGTGTAACTGTGACTACTCTGTACACTATTTTTACAATAAAAAATTATAAAAAAGAAAACACAAACAGGGTCTTGCATTCAAACCCCAATCTTATCATATCCCTCCTCTTTTTTTTTATTTGGTATAGAGCTTGAACTCAAGGCCTAAGCATTGTCTCTGAGATTTTTTGCTCAAGATTAGCACTCTACCAGTTGAACCACAGTGCCACTTCCAGATTGTTCTATGATTAATTGCAGTTAAGAGTCTCATGAAACATTAGCAAGAAAGAAAAATAAAAACATTTGTGTCCCTACCTTGGAGTCCATTTTGCTTAACATCATCTTATCTGGTCATATGTACATAGCTTTGGAACTTTTCTGCTTGTCCCAGACATATACTAGTTACTGCAAATAAGGGAAACCATAGGACCTATGTTTCTTTGGGCCTGGCTTACTTCACTTAATATAATTTTTTCAGAGACTTTCCATTTCCTAACAAATGGGGTGATGTCATTCTTTCTGAGGGAGGCACATTTTCTTGATCCAGTCATCTAATGAGAGGCATCTGGGTTGGTTCCATATCTTAGCTATGGGAAATAATGCTGTAATAAACATAGTTGTGCTGGTAGCTTTAGTATGGTCTTGTTTGTGATCATTTGGGTAAATGCCCAAAAGTGGGACTGCTGGGTCATAGGGAAGCTTATGTGGAGTCTTTTGAGCAATCTCCATACTACTTCCAAAGTGGTTGAACAAGTTTACACTCCTACCAACAATGCAGTAGGATTCCCTTCTGGCCTCATCCCCTCTGTAAATATGACCAGATAAGACGATGTTAAATGAAATGAACCCCAAGATTGGGACAAAAGTGGTTTTTTATTTCTTGCTATTGTTTCTAACATATTTATAATGTACCATATTATCTTTTTGTTTCTTTGTATGTTCCTCCCCCACAGTATTTGTTGTCTGTGCTCTGCATCTTGATTATACACTTCTCTAGCTTGGGCAGGGGAAGGGGAAAAACAAAATGCTTAAGTAGGGATACAGGTAGACCCATTGTAACAATGAGATGCACAAGACACTTTGTTGAAAAGTGAACTTTACAATTTAGGCAGGGAGTGGGGGGAGGAGAGAAGGGGAGAGTGTAGTTGTAGAGGTGGGGAGGGAAGAGAGTATAGGGGAAAGACAAAGGAGGAGGTAACAATGCTTGATAGGAAATGTACTCATTACCTTGCTCATGTAACTGTAACCCTTCTGTGCAGTATTTTTAAAATAAAAAAGTATTTTTAAAAAAAGAGTCTCATGAGTTGAAGAGCTGAGGGACAGGGCCCAGGCCCAGAGTTTAGGGCCCCATGACTGACAAAAAATATATCAAAAGAAAGAAAGACTAGGAAAAACAATATTTTTCGTTATTTGTTATTTTGCTGGTATTATGGTTTGAACTCAGGGCTTGCATGCTGGCTTGGCTCTTTCTCTCAAGGCTAGACATCTACCTGGAGCCACAGTTCTACTTCCTGCTTTCTTTTTTTTTTTCATTTTATTTTATTTTATTTTATTTGTGGCAAGGTACATTTCTTATCAAGCATTGTATCCTCCTCCTTTGTTTCCCCTTCCCATCCCTTCCCAGCCTCCCCCTGCCGTCCCCCACCCAATCCTCCCTCCCCACCAAAGTTGTAAAGTTCGTTTTCGACATGACAACTTGTACTTCTTATTGTGGCAACGGGTTCACCTGTATCCTTATTTAAACGACTTGTTTTTCCCCTTCCCCTCCACAAATTATATCGACATCAAATACAGTAAAAGCAGGGGTTATACTGTGGGGGAGGGACATAAAAACAACATAGAAATAATCTTATAAATGCGTTTGAAACAAAAGCATGAAAGAAAAAAACATTTAAATACATATCTTAGGTTTCATTTTCCTAAGATTCCATGATTATCTGAACTTTTATAGTAATTTTTAAATTCTATCTATGTATCTATCTATCTATCTGTCTGTCTGTCTGTCTGTCTATCTAATTATCTAGCTATCTATGTATCATCTATCACTTGTTTCTGCAGAGACCCTTAGCTATAATAACTTTGAATATCACAGGATCTCTTGAGATTTAAATGAATTTGATGTATCTTAATCCATTTATATTTATTGATGTGCTTATTTTGTAGTCTTTGCACACTTCACGTCCTTTACTTGCTCCTGAATCCCCATGACACAATGTTAGTACTTTTTTACTTCTTGAGCTGGTCCGAGGGCGTGAACTCAGGGCCTGAGCATTGTCCTTGAGCATTTTTGCTCAAGGCTAGCACTCTACCACTTGAGCCACAGCACCATTTCTTGTTTTTTGGTGATGTTAATTGGAGGTAAATGTGACATGGATTTTTCTGGTGTGTGTGTGTGTGAGTGTGTGTGTGTGTGTGTGTGTGTGTGTGTGTGTGTGTGTGTGTGTGTGTGTGTGTGTGTGTGTGTGTGTGTGTGTGTATGTAATGGATATTTTCTGTCTGGGTGGGCTAGCTTATAACCATGATCCTTGGATCTCAACTTGATGAGTAGTAAGGGTTACAGACATGAGCTACTTCAGTCAGGTTTGATGTCAGTAATCTTTGATAACTTCTTTGCTATTTGGCAAGAAAATATCTTCCAGGTTTAGTTTTTATGTTTCCTTCTCGTCACCAGACTTAAGGGGAAAATAAAAATACTGATTTTTTTTTTAGGTTAGAATGTGAACTTGAGTTTCTTCATTATTATTAACTACAGGACTTCAAAAAGCACTGGTTCTGGATCCCAGTCTGTACTACACAGGAACATATCTACCTTGGGCCATATCCACCTTCACTAGCAATATTTAAGGAGCTGGTTTAAGCCACTTGACCAACCTTAAGTGTTATAATTTTTATTGTAATACATTGTAGTGCAACTCTACTCTCTGCAAGAGATAAACTCAGTACATAGATTCTGTCCTATAAATGCCACTTTGACAAATGACATTACTTTTCTTTTTATGTTTATGTTTATTTTATATTTTATTTTTAGTGTATTTTTAGTATGTTAAAGTAGTTGTGTTAAGGAATTGCCGTTCAACAAAGCAATATATGAGTACAATGCATCTTGATTAATATTATCCATTTCATCATTTCCCCCATCCCTCCCAATTTCACCCCTTTCTCAGTTTTGTAAGATAAACATTGAATTTTATGACTGCATTCTTCCCTGTTCTTCATTTGTCTAGCTCCCTTTCTTTGATCCTTTTCACTTTTGAATACTCGTTTCCTGTTGTTTATTTTGTTGGACTGTGAGTCAGCCTTTCTTAGCAATTACACTCTGAGTTCATTCCTGATTCTACCAGATTTTGGCTGATACATTTGTGTATATTTGCATAACATTGAAGATGTTTACTTATATTTATAAATGAATTCTAGCTTTCATATATGAGAGAAAACATACATCTTTGACTCCCTGAGCCTGATTTCTTTTAGTATGATATTTTCTAGGTCTTTCCATTTTTTTGCAAATGATACAATATTATTCTTTCTAAAGGATAAGTAAAATTTAGTTATATAAATTTCTTTACCCATTCATCTATTGAGGGCCACCTGGGCTGATTCCATACCTTGGCTGTGGTGAACAGTGCTGCAATAAACATGGTTGTGCAAGTGACTTTACTGTATCCTAGTTTGTAATCTTTAAGAATAGAATTGCTGGATTTTACTGTAGTTCTTTGAGGATCTTCCATATTGTTTTCCAGTGTAGTTGAAAAAGTTTACACTCTTACTAACATTGTACTAGAGTTACTATTCACTCACATCCATACTAGAATCTGTTATTATCTGTATTATTGATGATGTCCAACTACTAATAACAGGCTGGTCTATGGGTCTTCATCTTCCTGCCTCTACCTCCAGAGTTGGGATTTCAGGTGAGTGCCATCATGCCCAAATTGTTTCCTATTTTAGAACTGTCAGGTTTCTTTTTTCTTCTTTTTTTTATTGTGAAAATATTGTACAGAAGGGTTACAATTAATGAGTACATTTCTTATCAAGCATTGTAGCCTCCTCCTTTGTTTCCCCTTCCCAGCCCTTCCCATCCTCCTCCCGCCCCCGCAATCCTCCCCACGCTGCCCCCCCACCAAAGTTGTAAAGTTCGTTTTCGACATAACGACTTGTACATCTCATTGTTGCAATGGGTCCACCTGTATCCCTATTTAAATGATTTGTTTTTCCCCTTCCCCTCCACTAATTATACCAACAGCAAATACAGTGAAAGCAGGGATTATACTGTGGGGGACGGACATACAAAGCAACAAAGAAATAATCTTATGAATGTGTTAGTAACAATCACATGAAAGAAAAAAATTTGAATACATATCTTAGGGTTCATTTTCCTAACATCACCTTATCTGACCTTTTCTGCTTGACTCATACATATACTAGATATTGGAAATAAGGTAAACCATGGAACCTATGTTTCTTTGGGCTTGGCTTACTTCACTTAATATAATTTTTTCCAAGTCTTTCCATTTCCTAACAAATTGGGCAATGTCATTCTTTCTGATGGAGGCATAGAATTCCATTGTGTATATATACACCGCATTTTCTTGATCTATTCATCTACTGAGAGGCATCTGGGTTTGTTCCATATGTCAGCTATGGTAAATAATGCTGCAATAAACATAGTCGTGCTGGTAGCTTTAGTGTGGTCTTGTTTGTAAATATTTGGGTAAATGCCCAAAAGTGGGATTGCTGGGTCATAGGGGAGCTCTATGTGGAGTCTTTTGAGGAACCTCCATACTGCTTTCCAAAGTGGTTGAACAAGTTTACACCCCCACCAAAAATGTAGTAAGGTTCCCTTCTGTCCACATCCCCTCCAGCCTCTGTTGTTATTAGAGTAGATCTGTCAGGTTTCTCTGCACATGTATTTTCCCATAATCAGTGATAGGTATCATCATTAGTTTTGCTGGTCTTGGGCTTTAACGTAGGACCTGGGTGCTTTCCCTGAGATTATTTTACTTGAGGCTAGCACTACATCATTTGGACCCATAGCTGTTGGGAGCCGACAGTAAAACTCCAAGGTCATCTTGACCCTTGTGCTCACTTGAAGGCACATACAAGGACCTGGCTTTCATGAATAACACCAGGTGTCCGGGTTTGCCTTGCTATGTCTGTAGAATTTTCTTTACTTTCTATCAGTTGACCTTGTCTTGTTTCTTTCTGCACCCTTGTTTTTATTAAAGACTTTTCTTGCTTTTCTGCACTATGGTGACCTTAGGTTACCTCTTGACTTCTAATAGTATAAATAAGGAGAGTTAAAAATAAACGGGGCTGCAGTCTTGAGCTGCAGACCTCCCAACCCCATCCTTTGTCTTATGTCTTTATTTTTCCGTCCTCGCCCCCTAAATCAGGAGTTCCTTTCGTTGCCGGCTAGTTCCGGCACATAGCACCAATTCCGGTAGTTAATTGGAAATTAAAATCTCACAGGCTTTCCTGCTCATGCTGGCTTTGAACCATGATCCTCAGATATCAGCCCCTTGAGTAGCCAGGATTACAGGTGTGAGCCACCAGTGCCTGCCTGATATCATCATTTTTAAATGTATGCTTCTCAAAAGTATGATAAAGTGCTAACCTAGTATCTCAGACTATGTCCTTCTTTGGAAGTAGTATTACTTAAAATTAACATGAGAGTAGAGTGGTACATTTATCAGAAATGATCAGCATCCTTAAAAGGAAAGAGACAAATAAAGTGATACATGCAGAGAGAAGATACTAGAAGAAGATATCAGAGTGGTAAAGTGCAAGACAAGGAATGTGAAAAGTTCATGGCCACCACAAAAGCTAGAAATAAGCAGGAGGAGCAAAGTTCTGCTGACACCTTTGACTTCAGCCTTCTAATCTCCAAAACTGTGAGAGTGTTCATTTTTCTGTGTGTGTGCTGCAAGCTGCTCACTTTGTTATCCTTTGTTACAGTGACATTCAACACCAAATATAACCATCTTTACCAGTGATGTACTCTATGAACCAGTTTAATTATATAATAATAGAGGATTTTTTTTTGGTCATGAGTCTTGAACTCTGGGCTTGGATGCTGTCCTTGAGCTTTTCAGCTCAAGGCTAGTGCTCTATCAGTTGAACCACAGCACCACTTTGGTTCTCTGGTGGTTAATTGGAGATAAGAGTATCACAGACTTTCCTGTCTGGACTGGTTTTGAACCATGAATCTCAGATCTCAGCCTCCTGAGTAGCTAGGATTACAGACGTAGCTAGGATTACAGACAAGAGCCACCAGCACCTGGCTAATAGAGGATTTTTAAAAGGTAAATTTAATGTAGATTTCTTTTTGATTTTGTTGTTGCTTTTCAAATTGGAAAATAGTTTTTTGTTTTTGTTTTTTTTGGTCAGTCGTGGGGCTTAAAATCTGGGCCTGGGTGCTGTCCCTCAGCTCTTCAGCTCAAGGTGAGCGCTCTACCACTTGAGCTACAGCACCTTTTCCAGTTTTCTGGTGGTTATTGGAGATAGGAGTCTCACGGTCTTTCCTGCCTGGGCTGGCTTGAATCGGTACATACATTTCAATTGTTTGCAAAGTTGGGCATTTTCAGTTGTTGCAAAGTCTTTTTTGGTCTAGATTATTTCTCTTTGCCTCTGTCTTTTTGTCTTTGCAGTGAAATTTTAATAACTTGCAATGCTGTATATTTAGTGGAGTATTACATACAGTTCAGTTTATTGTGCTTACTTGTGACAAAATATAAACCCATTTTACTCATGTTGATGTTGTTGAGATGCATTTTTATTTTACTCCAGCATATTTATAATCTTGTGTCTCTAGCGGTCAGTGTGGCTTAAAGAAATTTTGTTCTGCTTCATTTCAGACTACATTGAATTAACATTTAGTTCAAAGCACCTTAATCACTGTGATGATAAAAATAATGGCCAAGGGAACAGAAGTCAATTAAAATGACAACTTCTACAAACATTATCTTATACAATGATATTGATTTTGGTACATAGAAATTTTGACTGAGCCCATGGACTTTAATATTCTTGGAAATATTTGAAGTATTTTTCCCTTTATCATGGAAATTGTTACCACTTTTGTTTAAAAAATACATGAATTATTCTTCTAGTTTCCTTTTAGAAATAGATTTGTGCCTCTATTCAATGCTATTCAGATAGACACCTCTGACAAGCCATATTATTTCTTCATGAAGTTGATTTGATGCAATTATATGTATGTTTCCATATTTATGTTGTGTTTAAAGAAGAGGCATTATGAAATTCTTGGGATGTATAGACTTGTCATGGTTTAACTAGGATGCTATTGAAAAGTCTATCATAGCTCTGTCACAACTATCTGCTTTAATATCCACCACACTTTTAAGACTTCTTTAGCTCTCTAATTTCTTCTTCTTCATCTCTTTCTGTCTTGATTTATTGGGATAATATAAAGGTGAATTGCTGATAAAATTGTAGATTTGGTTAGAATTCTTAGATGACTTCATTTATTAAATACTCTTCAATGAACACATGGTAATGGTAGGAAGAGAGGAAAGAAGACAAGTTTATATTATTTTAGGGATGGGCATCAGCAAAGTGAACAAGTGCTCCCAGGGGCCACAGCATGAACAATTTCGCATTTATTTATTCTCTTGTAAACTATAATCAAATATATGTTAGTAATTACATTAATATATAACAATGTAATATATAATATGGAATAATTACATTTGTTAGAGATTGTATTTATTTGATTGTATATGTTGTAGAATCCATTGCTGCATATTGTAGAAACAGTAAAGAAGGGCTGACTAGAGCATCAACATGCTGAAGGCAATAGAAAGCAATATCAACTACTTGCTACAGCAACATATACTGTATACTAAGATCAAAATGATGCAGAGATTAGCATGTCTCCTGTATAAGGATGACAAACAAATTGCTAAAGCATTTCATATTTTAAAATATTGCAAGTGTATATCTATATGGCAAGGAAAGGAATAATAAAATGTGTAGAGCCAAACTCTCTATTTCTAGAAGTCTGGGACCACTTAGAATATGAAGAAATGCCTATATATACTTTAATAGCTCCTAAGAGATTATTGTTTGTCTCCTTAGTCCATATGTAAGGAACTCATTTAGTGTGCAGAGCAGTTTTGTAGTTGTAGGAGATATTGTGAGATATTTAACAGAGTCCAGTTCAGAGTTTGATGCAGCATATCAGGAAGGTTCTAGAAAATACTAGAAATATGCAGAGGAGGAAGGAGCTGGAGTGATAGGAAAATAGTTAAAGGAAAGCTATTTTTCAGATCCAGTATCCTTTGAGTTCACACCTTACTTTGATTTTTATGTGTAGCCATGTAAAAGAGTTCTAGCCATGTAATATTGTCAGTCCCATGATATGTGCTATTTTCAGGCCTCATCTACAAAACTCTCCTAATCATTATCCTTTCTCTTCTTGCACTAGTGACACTGGAAGCCAAATATCAAAGTTAAGCAGAATCCGTGGCAGAATCTGTATTCCTACATCAAGAGAAGAGCTGCTTGACTATCATGAATACCTAATTTGGACTTTAGGAGAGAAGAAACAAACTTTTGTCAAGCCACTGATTTTTTAGTTTTGTTCTTCAAATCACTGTTATTATCATTATTATCTTTTTATTAATTTTGGTTTATTAGTCAAAACAATAGACCTTTCTAAAATAAAACTCAGTATACCATGTTAACTGTCATGAGAAGATGAAAAGAAAAAACGTCCCCACCCTCACTTCCCCACCTTATCCAAGCTGATGTCATAGTTGAGAATAGAATTGTAGTTACTAGAAGTTGGGGAGAATAAGGAGAATGTGACCATAGAGGAAGGCTCAACAGTAAGTACCAACTTACAGTTAGGATCAAGAAATTCTGATGTGCCATTATGGAGATAGGTGATTTAGATGATGAGAATTTATTGGTTATTCCCTGAAACTAGAAGAAAATAGTCTGAAAATTTTCAGCAGAATAAAATGTTTGTTTTTCTGCCACAGAAGCATATGTTTAAGTAATAGAGAACAAGAGTCTGGAAAGTAGGGTGCAGCAAAATATAGACAGTAAAGACGTCCTGGAGTCAGAATATAATACAACTGGTTAAACTATAATATTGAGCAAAAGGATCAAAAAGTTAGTTGTCTCAGTTTATAGAGCCTGAAGTAAACCTACTGAAGTGTAAAGGTAAGGAGAGTGGTAATATGTCTTAGGATAAGAAAGATTTGTTATTGTTTCTGCATTGGTGGAAGTGACAATGGATGGGGTGGGAAAATTGTGGTTGAGGTCAGAGTGGAGGCAGAGATTTCTTTCCAGGAGAGGCTAGTTGAACACGT